>NW_025228462.1:22469-23972 GCF_018294505.1 Triticum aestivum | reverse complement strand
AAGCCACATCATCATTTTTCAATCCTTTCTGACTTCATTTGTTATTTTTCATGCATTTACTAATTATTTTGAGCAATAAGACCCTAAAATTGAAAAGCATTTCAAATGAACTCTGAAAAGGTTGAAAGTTGGCATGGTATCATCATTTCATCCACATAGCATGTGCAAGAAAGTTGAGAGGGTTACGACAAAAACTGGATGCACTTCGTGTACAAAACGGACAATCTCTTTCAAAGTATCAGGATTTCATCCGGAAACTCGTCTGTTACAAAGGGATTTCATTTTTTAAACTTATTTGAACTCCTGACTTTTTGTGTGTTCAAAATGCACCATAGAAAGCCACATCATTATTTTTCAATCCTTTCTGACTTCATTTGTTATTTTTCATGCATTTACTAATTATTTTGAGCAATCAGACCCAAAAATTGAAAAGCATTTCAAATGAACTCTGAAAAGGTTGAAAGTTGGCATGGTATCATCATTTCATCCACATAGCATGTGCAAGAAAGTTGAGAGGGTTACGTTAAAAATTGGATGCACTTCGTGTACAAAACGGACAATCTCTTTCAAAGTATCAGGATTTCATACGGAAACTCGTCTGTTACAAAGGGATTTCATTTTTTTAAACTTATTTGAACTCCTGACTTTGTATGTGTTCAAAATGCACCATTCGAAGCCACATCATCATTTTTCAATCCGTTCTGACTTCATTTGTTATTTTTCATGCATTTACTAATTATTTTGAGCAATAAGACCCTAAAATTGAAAAGCATTTCAAATGAACTCTGAAAAGGATGAAAGTTGGCATGGTATCACCATTTCATCCACATAGCATGTGCAAGAAAGTTGAGAGGGTTACGGCAAAAACTGGATGCACTTCGTGTACAAAACGGACAATCTCTTTCAAAGTATGAGGATTTCATACGGAAACTCATCTGTTACAAAGGGATTTCATTTTTTAAAACTTATTTGAACTCCTGACTTTGTGTGTGTTCAAAATGCACCATTGAAAGCCACATCATCATTTTTCAATCCTTTCTGACTTCATTTGTTCTTTTTCATGCATTTACTAATTATTTTGAGCTATAAGACCCTAAAATTGAAAAGCATTTCAAATGAACTCTGAAAAGGTTGAAAGTTGGCATGGTATCATCATTTCATCCACATAGCATGTGCAAGAAAGTTGAGAGGGTTACGTCAAAAACTGGATGCACTTCGTGTACAAAACGGACAATCTCTTTCAAAGTATCAGGATTTCATACGGAAACTCGTCTGTTACAAAGGGATTTCATTTTTTTAAACTTATTTGAACTCCTGACTTTGTGTGTGTTCAAAATGCACCATTCGAAGCCACATCATCATTTTTCAATCCTTTCTGACTTCATTTGTTATTTTTCATGCATTTACTAATTATTTTGAGCAATAAGACCCTAAAATTGAAAAGCATTTCAAATGAACTCTGAAAAGGTTGAAAGTTGGCATGGTATCATCATTTCATCCACA
>NW_025228462.1:21849-22362 GCF_018294505.1 Triticum aestivum | reverse complement strand
ATCATTTTATCCACATGGCATGTGCAAGAAAGTTGAGAGGGTTACGGCAAAAACTGGATGCACTTCGTGTACAAAACGGACAATCTATTTCAAAGTATCAGGATTTCATACAGAAACTCGTCTGTTACAAAGGGATTTCATTTTTTTAAACTTATTTGAACTCCTGACTTTGTGTGTGTTCAAAATGCACCATTCGAAGCCACATCATCATTTTTCAATCCTTTCTGACTTCATTTGTTATTTTTCATGCATTTACTAATTATTTTGAGCAATAAGACCCTAAAATTGAAAAGCATTTCAAATGAACTCTGAAAAGGTTGAAAGTTGGCATGGTATCATCATTTCATCCACATAGCATGTGGAAGAAAGTTGAGAGGATTACGGCAAAAACTGGACGCACTTCGTGTACAAAACGGACAATCTCTTTCAAAGTATCAGGATTTCATACGGAAACTCGTCTGTTACAAAGGGATTTCACTTTTTAAAACTTATTTGAGCTCCTGACTTTTTTTG
>NW_025228462.1:20751-21839 GCF_018294505.1 Triticum aestivum | reverse complement strand
AAGCCACATCATCATTTTTCAATCCTTTCTGACTTCATTTGTTATTTTTCATGCATTTACTAATTATTTTGAGCAATAAGACCCTAAAATTGAAAAGCATTTCAAATGAACTCTGAAAAGGTTGAAAGTTGGCATGGTATCATCATTTCATCCACATAGCATGTGCAAGAAAGTTGAGAGGGTTACGACAAAAACTGGATGCACTTCGTGTACAAAACGGACAATCTCTTTCAAAGTATCAGGATTTCATACGGAAACTCGTCTGTTACAAAGGGATTTCATTTTTTAAACTTATTTGAACTCCTGACTTTTTGTGTGTTCAAAATGCGCCATTCAAAGCCACATCGTCATTTTGCAATGCTTTCTGACTTCATTTGTTATTTTTCATGCATTAACTAATTATTTTGAGCTATAAGGCCTAAAATTGAAAAGCATTTCAAATGAACTCTGAAAAGGTTGAAAGTTGGCATGGTATCATCATTTCATCCACATAGCATGTGCAAGAGAGTTGAGAGGGTCCCGCCAAAAACTGGATGCACTTCGTGTACAAAACGGACAATCTCTTTCAAAGTATCAGGATTTCATACGGAAACTCGTTTGTTAAAAAGGGATTTCATTTTTTAAAACTTATTTGAACTCCTGACTATTTGTGTGTTCAAAATGCATCATTCAAAGACACATCATCATTTTTCAATCCTTTCTGACTTCATTTGTTATTTTTCATGCATTTACTAATTATTTTGACCAATAAGACCCTAAAATTGAAAAGCATTTCAAATGAACTCTGAAAAGGTTGAAAGTTGGCATGGTATCATCATTTCATCCACATAGCATGTGCAAGAAAGTTGAGAGGGTCCCGCCAAAAACTGGATGCACTTCGTGTACAAAACGGACAATCTCTTTCAAAGTATCAGGATTTAATACGGAAACTCGTCTGTTACAAAGGGATTTCATTTTTAAAACTTATTTGAACTCCTGACTTTTTGTGTGTTCAAAATGCACCATTCAAAGCCACATCGTCATTTTCCAATGCTTTCTGACTTCATTTGTTATTTTTCATGCATTGACTAATTATTTTGAGCTATAAG
>NW_025228462.1:19202-20023 GCF_018294505.1 Triticum aestivum | reverse complement strand
TCCTTTCTGACTTCATTTGTTATTTTTCATGCATTTACTAATTATTTTGAGCAATAAGACCCTAAAATTGAAAAGCATTTCAAATGAACTCTGAAAAGGTTGAAAGTTGGCATGGTATCATCATTTTATCCACATGGCATATGCAAGAAAGTTGAGAGGGTTACGGAAAAAACTGGATGCACTTCGTGTACAAAACGGACAATCTCTTTCAAAGTATCAGGATTTCATAAAGAAACTCGTCTGTTACAAACGGATTTCATTTTTTTAAACTTATTTGAACTCCTGACTTTGTGTGTGTTCAAAATGCACCATTCAAAGCCACATCATCATTTTTCAATCTTTTCTGACTTCATTTGTTATTTTTCATGCATTTACTAATTATTTTGAGCAATAAGACCCTAAAATTGAAAAGCATTTAAAATGAACTCTGAAAAGGTTGAAAGTTGGCATGGTATCATCATTTCATCCACATAGCATGTGCAAGAAAGTTGAGAGGATTACGGCAAAAACTGGATGCACTTCGTGTACAAAACGGACAATCTCTTTCAAAGTATCAGGATTTCATACGGAAACTCGTCTGTTACAAAGGGATTTCATTTTTTAAAACTTATTTGAACTCCTGACTGTGTGTGTGTTCAAAATGCACCATTCAAAGCCACATCATCATTTTTCAATCCTTTCTGACTTTATTTGTTATTTTTCATGCATTTACTAATAATTTTGAGCTATAAGACTCTAAAATTGAAAAGCATTTCAAATGAACTCTGAAAAGGTTGAAAGTTGGCATGGTATCATCATTTCATCCACATAGCATGTGCAAG
>NW_025228462.1:18212-19064 GCF_018294505.1 Triticum aestivum | reverse complement strand
AAACTGGATCCACTTCGTGTACAAAACGGACAATCTTTTTCAAAGTATCAGGATTTCATACGGAAACTCGTCTGTTACAAAGGGATTTCATTTTTTAAACTTATTTGAACTCCTGACTTGTTGTGTGTTCAAAATGCACCATTCGAAGCCACATCATCATTTTTCAATCCTTTCTGACTTCATTTGTTATTTTTCATGCATTTACTAATTATTTTGAGCAATAAGACCCTAAAATTGAAAAGCATTTCAAATGAACTCTGAAAAGGTTGAAAGTTGGCATGGTATCATCATTTCATCCACATAGCATGTGCAAGAAAGTTGAGAGGATTACGGAAAAACTGGATGCACATCGTGGACAAAACGGACAATCTCTTTCAAAGTATTAGGATTTCATACGGAAACTCGTATGTTACAAAGGGATTTCAGTTTTTAAAACTTATTTGAGCTCCTGACTTTTTTTGTGTTCAAAATCCGCCATTCAAAGCAACATCATCATTTTTCAATCCTTTCTGACTTAATTTGTTATTTTTCATGCATTTACTAATAATTTTGAGCTATAAGACCCTTAAATTGAAAAGCATTTCAAATGAACTCTGAAAAGGTTGAAAGTTGGCATGGTATCATCATTTCATCCACATAGCATGTGCAAGAAAGTTGAGAGGGTTACGGCAAAAACTGGATGCACTTCGTGTACAAAACGGACAATCTCTTTCAAAGTATCAGGATTTCATACGGAAACTCGTCTGTTACAAAGGGATTTCATTTTTTAAAACTTATTTGAACTCCTGACTTTTTGTGTGTTCAAAATGCACCATTGAAAGCCACATCATCATTTTTCAATCCTTTCTGACT
>NW_025228462.1:13277-14259 GCF_018294505.1 Triticum aestivum | reverse complement strand
GACAATCTCTTTCAAAGTATCAGGATTTCATACAGAAACTCGTCTGTTACAAAGGGATTTCATTTTTTTAAACTTATTTGAACTCCTGACTTTGTGTGTGTTCAAAATGCACCATTCGAAGCCACATCATCATTTTTCAATCCTTTCTGACTTCATTTGTTATTTTTCATGCATTTACTAATAATTTTGAGCTATAAGACCCTAAAATTGAAAAGCATTTCAAATGAACTCTGAAAAGGTTGAAAGTTGGCATGGTATCATCATTTCATCCACATAGCATGTGCAAGAAATTTGAGAGGGTTACGGCAAAAACTGGATGCACTACGTGTACAAAACGGACAATCTCTTTCAAAGTATCAGGATTTCATACGGAAACTCGTCTGTTACAAAGGGATTTCATTTTTTAACACTTATTTGAACTCCCGACTTTGTGTGTGTTCAAAATGCACCATTCGAAGCCACATCATCATTTTTCAATCCTTTCTGACTTCATTTGTTATTTTTCATGCATTTACTAATTATTTTGAGCAATTAGACCCTATAATTGAAAAGCATTTCAAATGAACTCTGAAAAGGTTGAAAGTTGGCATGGTATCATCATTTCATCCACATAGCATGTGCAAGAAAGTTGAGAGGGTTACGGCAAAAACTGGATGCACTTCGTGTACAAAACGGACAATCTCTTTCAAAGTATCAGGATTTCATACGGAAACTCGTCTATTACAAAGGGATTTCATTTTTTAAAACTTATTTGAACTCCTAACTTTTTGTGTGTTCAAAATGCACCATTGAAAGCCACATCATCATTTTTCAATCCTTTCTGACTTCATTTGTTATTTTTCATGCATTTACTAATTATTTTGAGCAATAAGACCCTAAAATTGAAAAGCATTTCAAATGAACTCAGAAAAGGTTGAAAGTTGGCATGGTATCATCATTTCATCCACATGGCATGTGCAAGAAAGTTGAGAGGGTTACGGCA
>NW_025228462.1:12596-13096 GCF_018294505.1 Triticum aestivum | reverse complement strand
AGACCCTAAAATTGAAAAGCATTTCAAATGAACTCAGAAAAGGTTGAAAGTTGGCATGGTATCATCATTTCATCCACATGGCATGTGCAAGAAAGTTGAGAGGGTTACTGCAAAAACTGGATGCACTTCGTGTACAAAACGGACAATCTCTTTCAAAGTATCAGGATTTCATACGGAAACTCGTCTGTTACAAAGGGATTTCATTTTTTAAAACTTATTTGAACTCCTGACTTTTTGTGTGTTCAAAATGCACCATTGAAAGCCACATCATCATTTTTCAATCCTTTCTGACTTCATTTGTTCTTTTTCATGCATTTACTAATTATTTTGAGCAATAAGACCCAAAAATTGAAAAGCATTTCAAATGAACTCTGAAAAGGTTGAAAGTTGGCATGGTATCATCATTTCATCCACATAGCATGTGCAAGAAAGTTGAGAGGGTTACGACAAAAACTGGATGCACTTCGTGTACAAAACGGACAATCTCTTTCAAAGTATCA
>NW_025228462.1:11701-12586 GCF_018294505.1 Triticum aestivum | reverse complement strand
TTTTTCATGCATTTACTAATTATTTTGAGCAATAAGACCCTAAAATTGAAAAGCATTTCAAATGAACTCAGAAAAGGTTGAAAGTTGGCATGGTATCATCATTTCATCCACATGGCATGTGCAAGAAAGTTGAGAGGGTTACGGCAAAAACTGGATGCACTTCGGGTACAAAATGGACAATCTCTTTCAAAGTTTCAGGATTTCATACAAAAACTCGTCTATTACAAAGGGATTTCATTTTTTTAAACTTATTTGAACTCCTGACTTTGTGTGTGTTCAAAATGCACCATTCGAAGCCACATCATCATTTTTCAATCCTTTCTGACTTCATTTGTTATTTTTCATGCATTTACTAATTATTTTGAGCAATAAGACCCAAAAATTGAAAAGCATTTCAAATGAACTCTGAAAAGGTCGAAAGTTGGCATGGTATCATCATTTCATCCACATAGCATGTGTTAGAAAGTTGAGAGGGTTACGACAAAAACTGGATGCACTTCGTGTACAAAACGGACAATCTCTTTCAAAGTATCAGGATTTCATACGGAAACTCGTCTGTTACAAAGGAATTTCATTTTTTAAACTTATTTGAACTCCTGACTGTGTGTGTGTTCAAAATGCACCATTCGAAGCCACATCATCATTTTTCAATCCGTTCTGACTTCATTTGTTATTTTTCATGCATTTACTAATTATTTTGAGAAATAAGACTCTAAAATTGAAAAGCATTTCAAATGAACTCTGAAAAGGTTGAAAGTTGGCATGGTATCATCATTTCATCCACATTGCATGTGCAAAAAAGTTGAGAGGGTTACGGCAAAAACTGGATGCACTTCGTGTACAAAACGGACAATCTCTTTCAAAGTATCAGGATTTCATACGGAA
>NW_025228462.1:10596-11691 GCF_018294505.1 Triticum aestivum | reverse complement strand
CATTTGTTATTTTTCATGCATTTACTAATTATTTTGAGCAATAAGACCCTAAAATTGAAAAGCATTTCAAATGAACTCAGAAAAGGTCGAAAGTTGGCATGGTATCATCATTTCATCCACATAGCATGTGCAAGAAAGTTGAGTGGGTTACGACAAAAACTGGATGCACTTCGTGTACAAAACGGACAATCTCTTTCAAAGTATCAAGATTTCATACGGAAACTCGTCTGTTACAAAGGGATTTCATTTTTTAAAACTTATTTGAACTCCTGACTTTGTGTGTGTTCAAAATGCACCATTCAAAGCCACATCATCATTTTTCAATCCTTTCTGACTTCATTTGTTATTTTTCATGCATTTACTAATTATTTTGAGCAATAAGACCCTAAAATTGAAAAGCATTTCAAATGAACTCAGAAAAGGTTGAAAGTTGGCATGGTATCATCATTTCATCCACATGGCATGTGCAAGAAAGTTGAGAGGGTTACGGCAAAAACTGGATGCACTTCGGGTACAAAATGGACAATCTCTTTCAAAGTTTCAGGATTTCATACAAAAACTCGTCTATTACAAAGGGATTTAATTTTTTAAACTTATTTGAACTCCTGACTTTGTGTGTGTTCAAAATGCACCATTCGAAGCCACATCATCATTTTTCAATCCTTTCTGACTTCATTTGTTATTTTTCATGCATTTACTAATTATTTTGAGCAATAAGACCCAAAAATTGAAAAGCATTTCAAATGAACTCTGAAAAGGTTGAAAGTTGGCATGGTATCATCATTTCATCCACATAGCATGTGTTAGAAAGTTGAGAGGGTTACGACAAAAACTGGATGCACTTCGTGTACAAAACGGACAATCTCTTTCAAAGTATCAGGATTTCATACGGAAACTCGTCTGTTACAAAGGAATTTCATTTTTTTAAACTTATTTGAACTCCTGACTTTGTGTGTCTTCAAAATGCACCATTCGAAGCCACATCATCATTTTTCAATCCTTTCTGACTTCATTTGTTATTTTTCATGCATTTACTAATTATTTTGAGCTATAAGACCCTAAAATTGAAAAGCATTTCAAATGAACTCTGAAAAG
>NW_025228462.1:9241-10586 GCF_018294505.1 Triticum aestivum | reverse complement strand
TTTTTCATGCATTTACTAATTATTTTGAGCAATAAGACCCTAAAATTGAAAAGCATTTCAAATGAACTCAGAAAAGGTTGAAAGTTGGCATGGTATCATCATTTCATCCACATGGCATGTGCAAGAAAGTTGAGAGGGTTACGGCAAAAACTGGATGCACTTCGGGTACAAAATGGACAATCTCTTTCAAAGTTTCAGGATTTCATACAAAAACTCGTCTATTACAAAGGGATTTCATTTTTTTAAACTTATTTGAACTCCTGACTTTGTGTGTGTTCAAAATGCACCATTCGAAGCCACATCATCATTTTTCAATCCTTTCTGACTTCATTTGTTATTTTTCATGCATTTACTAATTATTTTGAGCAATAAGACCCAAAAATTGAAAAGCATTTCAAATGAACTCTGAAAAGGTCGAAAGTTGGCATGGTATCATCATTTCATCCACATAGCATGTGTTAGAAAGTTGAGAGGGTTACGACAAAAACTGGATGCACTTCGTGTACAAAACGGACAATCTCTTTCAAAGTATCAGGATTTCATACGGAAACTCGTCTGTTACAAAGGAATTTCATTTTTTAAACTTATTTGAACTCCTGACTGTGTGTGTGTTCAAAATGCACCATTCGAAGCCACATCATCATTTTTCAATCCGTTCTGACTTCATTTGTTATTTTTCATGCATTTACTAATTATTTTGAGAAATAAGACTCTAAAATTGAAAAGCATTTCAAATGAACTCTGAAAAGGTTGAAAGTTGGCATGGTATCATCATTTCATCCACATTGCATGTGCAAAAAAGTTGAGAGGGTTACGGCAAAAACTGGATGCACTTCGTGTACAAAACGGACAATCTCTTTCAAAGTATCAGGATTTCATACGGAACTCGTCTGTTACAAACGGATTTCATTTCTTAAAACTTATTTGACCTCCTGAGTTTTTGTGTGTTCGAAATGCACCATTGAAAGCCACTTCATCATTTTTCAATCCTTTCTGACTTCATTTGTTCTTTTTCATGCATTTACTAATTATTTTGAGCTATAAGACCCTAAAATTGAAAAGCATTTCAAATGAACTCTGAAAAGGTTGAAAGTTGGCATGGTATCATCATTTCATCCACATAGCATGTGCAAGAAAGTTGAGAGGGTTACGACAAAAACTGGATGCACTTCGTGTACAAAACGGACAATCTCTTTCAAAGTATCAAGATTTCATACGGAAACTCGTCTGTTACAAAGGGATTTCATTTTTTAAAACTTATTTGAACTCCTGACTTTGTGTGTGTTCAAAATGCACCATTCAAAGCCACATCATCATTTTTCAATCCTTTCTGACTTCATTTGTT
>NW_025228462.1:3023-3255 GCF_018294505.1 Triticum aestivum | reverse complement strand
AAAGTTGAGAGGGTTACGGCAAAAACTGGATGCACTTCGTGTACAAAACGGACAATCTCTTTCAAAGTATCAGGATTTCATACAGAAACTCGTCTGTTACAAAGGGATTTCATTTTTTTAAACTTATTTGAACTCCTGACTTTGTGTGTGTTCAAAATGCACCATTCGAAGCCACATCATCATTTTTCAATCCTTTCTGACTTCATTTGTTATTTTTCATGCATTTACTAAT
>NW_025228462.1:0-703 GCF_018294505.1 Triticum aestivum | reverse complement strand
TGAACTCTGAAAAGGTTGAAAGTTGGCATGGTATCATCATTTCATCCACATAGCATGTGCAAGAAAGTTGAGAGGGTTACGACAAAAACTGGATGCACTTCGTGTACAAAACGGACAATCTCTTTCAAAGTATCAGGATTTCATACGGAAACTCGTTTGTTACAAAGGGATTTCATTTTTTAAACTTATTTGAACTCCTGACTTTGTGTGTGTTCAAAATGCACCATTCGAAGCCACATCATCATTTTTCAATCCGTTCTGACTTCATTTGTTATTTTTCATGCATTTACTAATTATTTTGAGCAATAAGACTCTAAAATTGAAAAGCATTTCAAATGAACTCTGAAAAGGTTGAAAGTTGGCATGGTATCATCATTTCATCCACATAACATGTGCAAGAAAGTTGAGAGGGTTACGGCAAAAACTGGATGCACTTCGTGTACAAAACGGACAATCTCTTTCAAAGTATCAGGATTTCATACGGAAACTCGTCTGTTACAAAGGGATTTCATTTTTTAACACTTATTTGAACTCCCGACTTTTTGTGTGTTCAAAATGCACCATTCGAAGCCACATCATCATTTTTCAATCCTTTCTGACTTCATTTGTTATTTTTCATTCATTTACTAATTATTTTGAGCAATAAGACCCTATAATTGAAAAGCATTTCAAATGAACTCTGAAAAGGTTGAAAGTTGGCATG
>NW_025228461.1:47488-55879 GCF_018294505.1 Triticum aestivum | reverse complement strand
GAAGGAGGATGCCTTTTAGAACTTCGTACCAGCCAGCTAAATAACAATGCAACTAATAACAAACTACACATATGGAACGTTAAACTTGAATTTATCCTAAAGGTTGAAAACTTTCAACTTAAATTAAGCATGCCCAGTTGGTGTAAGAAAGTGCTACTCCCTCCGTCCCATAATATAAGAATGTTTTTACACTAGTGTAGTGTCTAAAACGTTCTTATATTATGGGACGGAGGGAGTACTATATAAGGAACTAAAGTCTGTAAAGAAAGGCACCTCCTACACATTTGAGCGATGATGATGTTCAGCTGCTACAGCATACTCAGCATAAATGAAATCTCAACTACAACCTGAAGATAACAGATCGGGGCTTTTCTGTATGTTAGGAAACTGAAATAATATAACAGTGCAAAGAAGCAACAAAAAATGTGTATCAGTCCCAAATAAAAGCTATCGAAATTGTTAGGCATTGTTAGCATTACTTACAGATCCAAAGTTTTGTGGCGTAAACATAGAAGATAATTTCTTTTACCAAGCACAATGAAGAAGTTACAGATCGAAAAAAAACTGAAGTTACAGAGTATATCAGACTATCCGTGCCATGTCATCAAGCTGGTATTAGCAAAAACAAACAGCCATAAATTAATTAAGTACACACTGATTCCCTGGTACTTACAACCTGGTATTTCAGTGCGCGCACAACTACAGTGGAGAACTCAGACCATGGAGTGGCATGGATGCATAGATCAGGCGAGTGATCAACGTAGCATAGATAATCGTCAAAATTGCTGGAGAAGAAACAGCCTTGGCATGATGGCCAAGCCACACCGAATGCCAGCAAGTGTAAGATCAGAGGGGATCGGGCCTTACTGAACCGTCGGCGTTGGAGTCAAGGTAGCTGAGGGAGCACAGCACCGTCGAGCCCGAGACGATAGCCGCTTGTGCAGAGAGGCGGGGTGGTCGGCTGACAAACCGGAGGTGCCAAAGCTGCGCCGGCGACCCGTGGGGGTCTAGGATTTCTGCGGGGGCATGGGCAGGGTCGCATAGGACGTCGGGGAGGTGGCGGGCTGCGGGTTAGAGGCAGGGCCGTTGAGGGGCCTGTGCGGGCGGTGCGACCGCACAGGGCCCCCAAATTTCAGGGGCCTTGGGCCATATGGTTAATGTATATATTCTGAGTTTGGGCCGTTTTCATTATTCGTCAATGGTTGGAGCCAGCAGTTAACTGGGCTCCATCGCTCTCCCGAACTGGGCCTGTACGCCTGGTCATTATCCAGAAAACCGAGACCGGTTCGATCGATCATGTCTGCGAGGGGATCAGGGGATCTGCTGCTTCCGCGTTGATAGGAAACCTCTTCGACCTCTTTCATCTTGATTGGATCCCCTTGGTCACTGCTACTTCTAGCTCTGATTGATTCAGGGCATGCTTGATCGAGGAGTGCAAGAAAACAACAAAAAGGTTTGGGGATTCTTGATTCCGCTCGCTTCTCTCGTTCCAATGTGTCGATTGGCATTTATGGGTGGAGCTTTTAGTCCTGCTGTAGGTTGAAGGGAAGGAGACGAAGGTAATGCGAGAGATGGACGAACTTGCGAGTTAAATTTGATGTGTGTCTAATGTGTCCAATCTTTTATTTACCTCCTGTTTCTGAAGGGCATGGGTACTTGAAAAATAAGCAATCACGTTGCCTCCATCTCCTACAGATCGAGTTCTTCCATGAATTTGACCCTAGACGATCTGGTAAGTGAGTCATTACTCGATGCAGTTTAGTAGTATCATTTATTCTTCTGGTATTAATATTTGATATACTTCTGAATACTATACGCAATAATGCATACTTCAATTATATACTGTATATATAATTAAGTAGGAGAATGTTTCAGTTATATTGGTTATTTAGTATATGACTTGTAAAAAAATTAGGCCTAATTTTTTGCATTCCGCACCGGGCCCCCGAATTCCTGGAGACGGCCCTGGTTAGAGGAGAATAGAAAGAGGGAACCGAACCAGGGATCAAGAGTGCAGGGAAGCGCCGGAGTTCCTTGGAATCGGTGGTGGAGAGAGAGGAATCGGGGAGAGAGCTGGCGGAGAGGATTTTATTTTTCTTTCATCCTTAGACGCATGATATTAGCGCAGGAGGTGGTGGTGGTGGATGAGGTTAAAGGCCTTCGTGGCTCGTGGGGAGGTGGCCAGGTGGGAGGGTTAACCCAAAGACAACACATGCTACAGTTTGTTTCTACATATGTGTTGCTATATGGGAGTGTTTGTTGTAGTGGGCTTTCCATAAAGTAACCATAAAGCTGATTTTCACTATTTACGACGACAATATTCAGCGTCTGATCGAACTGAAAATATTTATGTGGGCTTAGAACATTTCCAGTACCCACCATAATAATTTTCAACGCGTTCTGAAACAATTCCAGTTTAGTGATTTTCATCTGCGAAAAGCATCTGAACCGGTTCCTGCAGCTCCGGAACATTTTCGATTTTTATTTTTGAAAATTCCAAAAAGTTACCTGTATGATTCTGGCACCCTCCAAGAATATTCAGGCATGTGCCGAAACCATTTTGACTTAATGGCATACCCCGAAACAACTATTTCGGTTTCACCAAAACTCATCCGGTGACCTCTCTCTGCGGAACTTTTCCACTGTCCGAAACTTTTCGGTGTCTGAAACTTTTTCGATGATTTTCTCTCAGACTCCCTGTCTAGTATTCAGCAGATAGATGACCCTTAAGAGTGTGACCCTATAGGTTCGGTGAAGTAAATACATGACCCGGAACCCGTTCCGATCAATGATCAACATCGGAGCCGTGGACACCCATATTGACCCCTATACCCACACGAATAAATATTCGAGTGAACCTCCAGTTGTAGTGAGCTATTCCTATTGCTTCGCGATATGTCACAAACACCCGAGGTGAGATTTGTTGCATCCCCGTGGACGAACAATTTGTCCACCATGCAAGTTACCTCGTTACCGGTTTTGTTCTCTTTTCTCGTTTCCGTGTTCCGGCATCCCAATGATCAAATCACATTGTGTCTGGCCAGACGATGATGGATACCGTAATACCGAGAGGGCCCGAGAATATCTCTCCATTGTCGGAGGAGCAAATCCCAATCTTGAGCTATGAAGTTACTTGACACACTTTTCCATGAACCCGTAAGCCGCCGTAATAGCCATCCATTTACGGATGACGTTTAACAAACCCCAAAGTTCATGAAGCAAGCATGAAGAAACTCGATAGTCTCATGTTCTAAGGAATTATGCAAACCTTAACCATCTATGTGTTATGCACCATTAACTTGTGACGAATGAATCTCTTAGCATAACATCAATCCGGGTCAATTCAACACAAATGTTCTCTTAATATTGTGCCCTCAAAATTGCTGGCATAGACATGCCCATGATCAGGAAAACAGAACCATCATGCAACACTTGAGCTAGTCTTAGAGGCCAGACTAGGAATACTTCTTACCATTTATTATTCCACACGTGCATATGAGTCTTCCTCCGAGCCTCGTGGATATTGCAGACTCGAGAATCATTGCAGTTATAGCATGGAACATAAACATAATTATGAACTCGGAGATAAATAATATCATTTATTATCGCCTCTAGGGCATATCTCCTACAGGAGGCGCGCGCCACAGTGTCGGGCAACGGGGGAATGGGCACTCCCCCGTTGCTGAGCCTCCACCCCGTCGGGCCGGCGCGCATGTCCGGCGGCGCCGGGATGTTGGCCTCGAACAGGAGTCACGACTCCTGTTCCCACTCCTGTTCCCGGAGCGAGCGGCGGCCGAAGCCGTTGGCCGCCGCCTCATCGCCGGGGAAACGTTCGGCCATCGGGACTGTCGGTGTGGGGAGAGGGAGGGCTCGACGGCGGCGCACGGGGGAGGGAGAGGGAGGGAGGGCTCGGCGGCGGCGGCGCACGGGAGAGGGAGAGCTCGGCGGCTAGGTCTGGTGTGGCCAGAGGCGAGGGAGGCCACCGGCTTATATAGCCGTGCCCGTGTGTACGCGTGGCGGGATGGGAGGCGTCGCCGCGCCGTCCTTGACGCCCCGCCCGTGAGGAATCAATGGCAAGGCTGACCGGCGGTAGCCTTGCCATTGATTCCCCGTGGGAAACCAAGGCGTTTTGGGGGAAGATGAGGCGCGGTTTCGCTGACGCGGCTGGCCCGCGACTCTTTCACGGCAAAACCGCTCACCCCGGCGCCCCGGGGCGCCCCCAGCGCGCCGGATTTCGCCCCAGGCCAGCGAAAATCGGGCTCCTGGGATGCGATTGAGCCGTTTTTTCGGCGCCGGCGCGAAAAAATCGCCTGGGGAGGCCTTTGTGAGGGCGCGGTTGGAGATGCTCTGAGGTACCAGCACGTAATGGAAATTAACTCAGGTAGCTGCACAACATACATTTAATTGACCCTATGGGCCGGATCGCAAAGATCTCCATGATTTCAGCACCTGACCGATCCGGCATAGCCACTGTACATATAATTTCATGCAAGTGGAGATGGTGCACACCATGTCCCTCGTGCACGACGACCTCCCCTGCATGGAGGACGACCATCTCCGCCGCGGCAAGCCCACTTGCCACATCGTGTACGGCGAACCCATCGCCGCGCTCACTTGTGATTCCCTGCTTGCGCTCGCCTTCCAGCATATGGCCAGCGTCAACTCCTATCCTCCGGACATCGATCCTGACAAGCACACCGCTCGAGTTGTCTGCGTCATTGATGAGCTCGCACGCTGCATCGGATCAGAGGGCCTCGTCGCTGGCCAGGTCAGCAGATTGATCTATTCGGATTTTGTCACCCAAATAGTACAACGTTCTAATTGGGTGAATCATTTCAATATATTGTAATTAAGAAGGATGATTTGCATTGGTATCTCCGTACGTACATTTGAATTACAAATTATTCGTACCACACAAGTTGTCACATTTCTCAAAGTATAATGGGTGTCTACGTACTTCTTGTTAGGTTATTGATCTGGAGATGACTGGCTTAACTGAGACCGTACCTCTTGACCACCTTGAGTACCTGCTTGCGCTCGCCTTCCGGCATATGGCCAGCGTCAACTCCTATCCTCCGGACATCGATCCCGACAAGCACACCGCTCGAGTTGTCTGCGTCATTGATCAGCTCGCACGCTGCATCGGATCAGAGGGCCTCGTCGCTGGCCAGGTCAGCAGATTGATCTATTCGGATTTTGTCACCCAAATAGTACAACGTTCTAATTGGGTGAATCATTTCAATATATTGTAATTAAGAAGGATGATTTGCATTGGTATCTCCATACGTACATTTGAATTACAAATTATTCGTACCACACAAGTTGTCACATTTCTCAAAGTATAATGGGTGTCTACGTACTTCTTGTTAGGTTATTGATCTGGAGATGACTGGCTTAACTGAGACCGTACCTCTTGACCACCTTGAGTACCTGCTTGCGCTCGCCTTCCGGCATATGGCCAGCGTCAACTCCTATCCTCCGGACATTGATCCCGACAAGCACACCGCTCGAGTTGTCTGCGTCATTGATCAGCTCGCACGCTGCATCGGATCAGAGGGCCTCGTCGCTGGCCAGGTCAGCAGATTGATCTATTCGGATTTTGTCACCCAAATAGTACAACGTTCTAATTGGGTGAATCATTTCAATATATTGTAATTAAGAAGGATGATTTGCATTGGTATCTCCGTACGTACATTTGAATTACAAATTATTCGTACCACACAAGTTGTCACATTTCTCAAAGTATAATGGGTGTCTACGTACTTCTTGTTAGGTTATTGATCTGGAGATGACTGGCTTAACTGAGACCGTACCTCTTGACCACCTTGAGTACCTGCTTGCGCTCGCCTTCCGGCATATGGCCAGCGTCAACTCCTATCCTCCGGACATCGATCCCGACAAGCACACCGCTCGAGTTGTCTGCGTCATTGATCAGCTCGCACGCTGCATCGGATCAGAGGGCCTCGTCGCTGGCCAGGTCAGCAGATTGATCTATTCGGATTTTGTCACCCAAATAGTACAACGTTCTAATTGGGTGAATCATTTCAATATATTGTAATTAAGAAGGATGATTTGCATTGGTATCTCCGTACGTACATTTGAATTACAAATTATTCGTACCACACAAGTTGTCACATTTCTCAAAGTATAATGGGTGTCTACGTACTTCTTGTTAGGTTATTGATCTGAAGATGACTGGCTTAACTGAGACCGTACCTCTTGACCACCTTGAGTACCTGCTTGCGCTCGCCTTCCGGCATATGGCCAGCGTCAACTCCTATCCTCCGGACATCGATCCCGACAAGCACACCGCTCGAGTTGTCTGCGTCATTGATCAGCTCGCACGCTGCATCGGATCAGAGGGCCTCGTCGCTGGCCAGGTCAGCAAATTGATCTATTCGGATTTTGTCACCCAAATAGTACAACGTTCTAATTGGGTGAATCATTTCAATATATTGTAATTAAGAAGGATGATTTGCATTGGTATCTCCGTACGTACATTTGAATTACAAATTATTCGTACCACACAAGTTGTCACATTTCTCAAAGTATAATGGGTGTCTACGTATTTCTTGTTAGGTTATTGATCTGGAGATGACTGGCTTAACTGAGACCGTACCTCTTGACCACCTTGAGTACCTGCTTGCGCTCGCCTTCCGGCATATGGCCAGCGTCAACTCCTATCCTCCGGACATCGATCCCGACAAGCACACCGCTCGAGTTGTCTGCGTCATTGATCAGCTCGCACGCTGCATCGGATCAGAGGGCCTCGTCGTTAGTCAGCAGATTGATCTATTCGGATTTTGTCACCCAAATAGTACAACGTTCTAATTGGGTGAATCATTTCAATATATTGTAATTAAGAAGGATGATTTGCATTGGTATCTCCGTACGTACATTTGAATTACAAATTATTCGTACCACACAAGTTGTCACATTTCTCAAAGTATAATGGGTGTCTACGTACTTCTTGTTAGGTTATTGATCTGGAGATGACTGGCTTAACTGAGACCGTACCTCTTGACCACCTTGAGTACCTGCTTGCGCTCGCCTTCCGGCATATGGCCAGCGTCAACTCCTATCCTCCGGACATCGATCCCGACAAGCACACCGCTCGAGTTGTCTGCGTCATTGATCAGCTCGCACGCTGCATCGGATCAGAGGGCCTCGTCGCTGGCCAGGTCAGCAGAGTGATCTATTCGGATTTTGTCACCCAAATAGTACAACGTTCTAATTGGGTGAATCATTTCAATATATTGTAATTAAGAAGGATGATTTGCATTGGTATCTCCGTACGTACATTTGAATTACAAATTATTCATACCACACAAGTTGTCACATTTCTCAAAGTATAATGGGTGTCTACGTACTTCTTGTTAGGTTATTGATCTGGAGATGACTGGCTTAACTGAGACCGTACCTCTTGACCACCTTGAGTACCTGCTTGCGCTCGCCTTCCGGCATATGGCCAGCGTCAACTCCTATCCTCCGGACATCGATCCCGACAAGCACACCGCTCGAGTTGTCTGCGTCATTGATCAGCTCGCACGCTGCATCGGATCAGAGGGCCTCGTCGCCGGCCAGGTCAGCAGATTGATCTATTCGGATTTCGTCACCCAAATAGTACAGGTTGGAAATGTTCTAATTCTGTGAATCATTTGAAGATATTGTAATTATGAAGGATGGTTTGTATTGGTGTCTCCGTACATTTGAATTACAAATTAAAATTATCCTATACCACACAAGTTGTAACATTTCTCAGATTATAATGGGTGTCTACGTAGTTCTTGTTAGGTTGTTCATCTGGAGATGACTTGCTCAACTGACACCGTACCTCTTGACCGCCTTGAGTACATCCATCTCCACAAGACTGCTGCATTGATCGAGGCCTCAGTGGTTATGGGTGCAATCATTGGAGGTGGCTCGGATGACCAGATTGAGAGGCTGCGGAAGTATGCGAGATAAATTGGGTTGCTGTTCCAGGTGGTTGATGACATACTTGATGTGACCAAGTCATCTGAGGAGCTAGGGAAGACAGCAGGGAAGGATTCTGCGAGTGACAAGACGACATACCAAAACTTACTAGGGTTGGAGAAATCATGGGAGTTTGCAGAAAACTTGCTCTGTGATGCAAAGGAGCAACTTGCTGATTTCGACAAACACAAGGCAGCACCACTATTGTCTTTGGCCGATTATATTGCCTATCGGCAGAACTAAGGTGATGGTTTGTCGATCTGTTGTTCATTGTTGATCTCCAACTTTGTAAGATCAATAAGCCTTCTTCAGTTCGAGGACTATCTGAATTCTTCCTCTGAACTATATATGCCGGATTAGTTTTCTACCGTTGTGTGATGAGAATATATATATACATATATATATACATATACATAT
>NW_025228461.1:47160-47453 GCF_018294505.1 Triticum aestivum | reverse complement strand
TCAACGAGATGAAGATCATCAGTACAACAGTGTGAAACCATCCGTTCAAGTAGGGTAACAGAATAATATTCTGTTATGCGAAACAGAATAGCGCAGATATATATATATATATATATATATATATATATATATATATATATATATATATATATATATATATATATATATATATATATATATATATATATATATATATAGGTCATGGAGGCTCTGAGATGACATGCATGATACAGTTTGAGGAGACACACATGCATGTGTATATTGAATCCCTCCCATCGAGTCGAAGTGGCTAG
>NW_025228461.1:40243-46989 GCF_018294505.1 Triticum aestivum | reverse complement strand
AAATGCCATACGAGTTAGTTAAGTATTGGCAAATGCTAATGTGCCATTGAGATAAGCATGACATTGTAATGGGAATCAGCCATTAGGTCTTATACTGTCTAGATCAGGATGATAATCATTGATTTCGAAAAAATAAATTTTCTTTCTCTCTTTCTTTGTACGCTGTGATGTGGTGTGGGAATTATTAAAAAGCAGAGTCGGGTTTGCACTTTCAGTAGTCGGTGCAGTGAATGAAGACTCTGTAACTCCGATCTCTCTGTCTCTGAATCTCACTTCTGTTCTCTATTTTTTTTCCCTCCCCCCGTTGCTTGTGGTGTCCCGAGTACATCACACGGGACGACAACTACATGTGTTCTGTTTGCTTCAAATAATGTAGGTAATGGTAGGTTACGTCATGATTATTTCCGGCTTTGTTCAACTTTCACCTTTATCTTGTTCAGATTCAGATTCTTATAATGTAGTTTTAGGGTCGTCAACTCGTTGAGAAACTTTTTAAGCTGTTGCGATTTTATCCACTTGCATTAGATACTGATGGTCTGCCGGCAGTGCTTGTTACTGGGGAGGTGTATGCGGCATGTTGGTCACATCATCCATTCGCAAGGGGAACAAATCCTCCATTTGCAAGAGGAATGAAAGCTTTAAATTGTTGAGGAAGTGCAATGCACTGTGTAGTTTGGAGCCTGCCCAAGGATGCTGTGGATTTAGTGGATAATAATACATAGGCCTCCCTGGTGGCTGCTCTGCTCTTTTAGACTGCCAGGCTAATTTCTCACAATGGTTTGTACAGCTGAACAGAACTGAACTGTAGTGCAGTCGCTCTCGATTGAGAACTGTTGGGGCCTGCAGTACAAGCGACGTACAGCTTGGCGTCGAGTTGAGCTGCGTCGCTGAATTACATCCCAGACTAAGGCCATCTCATCTGGATTTGGTTCGCCGCATATAATTCGTCAGGGTCAGCAGTTCAGGCTTCATTATACATAGATATCTGAATAAAATGCACCACATTTCCTCTCCAGATGATTTCCCGTAGGAAGGCTGAGAAAGTGTCTGCATTCCATAGTTTCGAGCCTGCTGAGGGATTTCGCATGATCAGCTCCTTAACCATGCTGCTTGATGCGTGTGCTAATTTTATAATACGTATGCTCTTGTTCTTACAGTAGTGTAATCTCAGCCCTATGCCCATCTGTACAAGCACTGTTGGAATTTCCGTATACACTGGGTGCTAGGCTCTTCCCCGAGAGCCAAAACACGGACACTCGACAAAGTAAACAACTCCGAGAGCCATGCTCTACAAACTTGGTTTCACGGCAACTAGCTAACGTTGCCGTCACAGGCTCACGGCGAATAAGCACCGCATGGAAAACGGCGCAGACGCCGAGAGCACCACATGGCAAAGAGAAGCCACGTAGTATGCTCGTTCGCAACTGACGGCACTGTCACTTTCTGTTACCTACACCGAGAGCCGCGACGTTGCGCTCGGTAAAAACACGCTGCAGAAACATTCCTACCTGACATGTGGTCCCATTTGTCACATTTATCAGTAAAACTTTTAAATTATTTACTAAATTTCTAAAAAAGAATAATATGACGATGTCTTTGCCGAGAGCCATCCTAAGGAATGCTCGATATACGACTGTTGACTAAACCCTTCGAGACTGACCAATGGCCTCGGGTGTCCCACATGGCAGTTGATATTTTACCGAGTGTCATAGCCCTCGAAAAAGAGCTGCACAACTGTACTAGTAAGGGCATGTACAATGGTCGATAAGACAATTTTATCTTAAGTCTTGCATGTAATTTAGATATGATAAAAAAGAATGTCTACAATGAGTTATATCTTAGCCTTATCTTCAATAACTAGTCATTCCTTAAAACATGGTGATACAAATTGTGCTAAGAGATCATCTCTTGTCTTCTTTTAAATTAGAGAAGACAAGTGTTTTTTTATGTGTTCTTTCTCATCCACCTCATCATTTATCCTATGTGGCACTCTTAAAATAGCACCATTGTACATGCCCTAAAGTGCTCAGATGCCCCTGAAGCATGGGTGGCCAGCGTTCTTCGCCGTGAGCTCGACGCAAACCTCGTGCCATGACTCTCTATTGTTGTGGTTGCTAACACACGTCTCTGCTCAGGGGTGGATCTGGGCCTAGGCCCGGGGCATGGCCTTTTTTTTACTTATTACCTAGCTATATTTTTTAATGGGTCCGGGCTTGCCTCTCCATGTCTGCACTCGCACGCAGCCCAGGGCCAAGGTCGCCCAGACCTAGCGACGCACACGGACGCGAGCTGGAACTGCAGCGATTTCTCGAAGGTGTTGGCACTGATGAAGCAAGCCGTTGATTTGGTATTCTTTTTACTGCACGTACTCTTCGTAATTTTTGTCATCTTTTTTATCTATTTTGTTGTATCTCTAAGCATTGAGTTTAAATTCTAATTTTTTGGTGCAATTGAGCCATATTTGAGGTATTCTATTGAGGTAGTTATAGCTTGATGGACGTTCAGTTTTTCTTTCGCGATGAAAATTTTTTTTGGGCCCAGGGCTTGCTCCAATCCTTGATCTGCCACCATCTCTGCTGGTTATGCTCACGACAGTACGCCTCTCTGGTGAATGAGATGCTCGCTGCATGCTACATTGTGCCGGAAAGCAGCCCCCGCCCCCTACGGTCCTCGAAGCTCTATGGGCTCTGCCCTTTTGGTGGTGTCTTGGCCCACGTCACTCCCTTCATCTGGGAAAGCCATACAGCATCATGCGTTCGCTATTTAGGATGGTTCCTCACCTAGGCAGGGATCCACACTAGTGACATACTGCCCGAAAAGAAGATCTTCGAAGAGCATGAGGCTGAGTGTGACATCTGCCATGGTGACCATTTGGTCTTCCACTGTTTGTTTGTCGCCTCCTTCTTGAGATCGATCGGCATCAACGTCTAGCTCTCGTGCCTTCGTGGCGAGCCCCTGTAGTGGTCTATAGTTTCTGCTGTTGATGGGTCTCAACAGTCTCCCCCTCTTTACCTTGGTGTAATCCTTTGAGGTTCGCTTCCTTTTGAAATACTAGCAAAACGGCCCTTGCGTTGCAACGTAAAAAAAATATAATCTCCAATGGCCATGACCACATTTTGCTGCATCACCGAGATACACTATCACCCTCATTTTCGTCAAATCATGAATATTTTTTTAAACTTGTGAACATATCTAAAATTGTGAACATTTTTTAAATTCTAATATTTTTACAGATTCAGAACATTTTCTAAAACCATGAACGTTTTCTGAACTCATGAACATTTTATATTATTTGTAAAAATAAATTGTGATAATTTTCTAAAATATTTTTCAGGAATAGGCGACAATTTCTAAAATCAATGAATATTTTTTTGAAATTTGGTGGAAGAATTTTTGAAATTCACGTACAGTTTCTTATTTAACATTTTTTAAATGCATGATTACTTTTTGAATCAGCGAAAATTTTATGAATTAATAAACTATTTTGCAAGTCACTAAGATTTTTTTATTTTTAGGATATTTTTCAGTTCATCAACATTTTTGAATTGGAGAAATTTTGTTCAACTTCATTAACAATCTTTGATACACAAACTTTAACAAAAATCATGAAAACTATTTATCTGCCGAACATTTATTTTCAAAATTGCCAACATTTTTTGAATATGAGAACCTTTTCTAAAAATCCCAAACATTTTCTAAATCCAAAAAACATTTTATTTCAAAATTTGCATTTCTTTTACTTTTTGGAACTTTTTTGAACTCTTAAATTATTTAAAGTAGAAAAAAATGCAAACGGAAAAGGAAAGCGAAAAAAACAGGCCGCCCGGACATGGGCCTGCCCCTATAGGCGTGTTGTGTCTTCTTCCATTGCGCAGAGCGCATTATAGAAGGTTCATCATACATGGGCCGACCCAGACGGGGATTCTCCTGTCTGAAATGTTTTTTTACCATTTATAGGTGGCATCAGTGGCTCATGGCCATGACCTTGCAATAATGCCAGAATCCGAGGTCATGGCCATGACCTTCTGTGCCTCCCTGCCGACGAGTGGAGCACCAAGAAAGGCCATGCGGGCCCCAAGTTTGCGGGTAGCGTCAGCGGAAGCATCTCGATTTGTTGATATGCCGACGGAGGCCAGCAACACCAAGGTGTGCCCCTCCAAGGGGTTCTCCAAGCTCCGTGATGCTAGTTGTTCATGCGGGCAGCTATGCTAGACGTCGACCATCCTCACCATGGTATCCACTTCCGCAGTCGTTTGAAAAAAGTCTGAACCTTAGTTACCGAGATGCTCACTAGTGTCGAGTTGTGACGTGCAAGTGCAGATTGCGAGTGAGTTTCGAAGTCAAGCGTGTCGATTTATAGTATGTGGAATGGCATGCACATTGTGTGGATCGTGCCGTGTTTAGCGTGAGTACTTTGATATGTACGTTCCTTCTTGATACACGTGCCTTGACTAAATATGTACTCCCTCCATCCCATATATTTAGTCTTCATCGGGCCATTGCCGTTGCTCAACTAGTCATCCTGGAACTTTACGCCGTGAAAGAATTTTTCCACTGGTATGTATGGATTACTGGTCTTCATATAATTAATAAATTGTACTCACATGATAAAGACAGGATAAATGGCTCTGAAATACATTGTTTAATACCTGTCACATGGATGATATGCTGTTATTGAAAGGGAGCTGAAATGAGTCGTTCCCACATTTCACACATCTTTCATGATAAAAATGGACTTGGAGTGATGGTACATTGGTACGTATGAACAGAACCAGCATACTATGCATGTTGGGTTCTTCTACTACTTGGAAGTTAGTTGTTGTGGTTCATGCAAATGAAAATGTCATTCGATTTCTCACTCGTTTGCCAATTTCCCGCCATTCTTTTAATGCAACTTCCTCCAACCAAATACTACAATATTTCTTGCACTTTGTTTTTGTCAAGAAACTGAACATGCAAATAGGTTGGTCACATGATTCTGCAGTCCAGTCACATGATAAACAGTTCTTGAATGGCTTGCTCAACACATTTCCCATGATCACTTTTTTTTCGCCAAAAAGAGCTAACAATGACAAGAGATGTATGCCAGCCCCGCTCCTATATACACTCCACTGTCTTAGAATGTCAAAGTGAGTGATATGATTCCAAATTTTCTTCCCTCTATATCTAGCTTGGGTCTCTCTGGAATATTGGAGGAAAACAAATACATGTATCCACTCCTGCCTAATCCTTCTACCACTCTCGCTCTTCAATGGTACGAGTCCATCTGCGGCACCACTCCCTTTGTTGAGCCAGAGCTTGTGCATGTGCCATCATATGACCAGGCAAAGACGCCGGAGCTGGAGGCCGCCCAAGCTGTTCAGATGACGGACGGGCTCATGATTATGACCTACCACACCTTGGCTGCCGCCCAGGAGCACAAAAACTCTACGCGCAAACACCAGGTCCGCCGCAAGCGTGCGATGGACTATCCTCCGCAACACCGGCCGCAACAGCACTTTGTTAGTAAGGCGGTACGCTCCGATCTCCGCAAGGGTTCCCCAAGCTTGGTGATGACATTCGTGTAGCTGGCGTGTGCGACACCATCCATCCTCAGAGGCCTGCACTCGATGTGAAATGTGTTAGGTCTGTTTTGCTTCATGTCAGCTTTCTTTCAGCTTCAGTGAGCATGTGAGCATTGCATTGTTTAGGCGTCCGGTAGTGCCATTGTCAGGTCAGAAACGTGCAGGTTCACGATATGGCCAAATCTTTTCTTGCATTGCGTTTTCGAGTAAAGGGCCACGATCCATAGCAAGTGGTATGGCATGCACAGTGTTTGGACCTTGGCGTCTTTTGCATGACTTTTTTATCGCACTCAATGAAAAAATAAATAAAAAAGATGTAGATGTTAAACATGTCGCAAACAATGTCCTTTTTTTCAAAATGGAGGATTCCCTGATCTCTGCATCAAGTGATGCACACAACCATTTTTATTAAACTAGATAGCAACGAAGTACGTAGTTCATATACGTTTGCAAGAAAAGTCGGACGAAAGAAAGAATGCCATAGCCGGCAAAAATAGGAGAAAATGACTAACCAACTATCATATTATTTGACCTCATCCAAACCGGTTGTATATATCCCGTGCTACCGCCTAACAGCGATTGCACCCATAGGCCATATGCTCGCTGACTTTTGCATGACCGAGTAACGATCGTGTTCAGATCCATCTAGACGCCCGGAATATGACCTGCAAAAAAATTATTATGTCGTGTTTGTTAAATATAACGTCATTCCAACAGTTTCACATAGCCCAAAGTAATATGCACATTCCGACTCAAATATGGTGTCTCTTAGGCTCTACCCCACTTAACCAAGTCTCAAATAAACTGGAGATGCTATTAGGAGAACAATCATAAAAGACACATGTACTGTACACCACAGTAAGCATTTGAGAAAACGATGTTGGATTGATTTGTCCTTATGACAAAACAACAACATTTACTTCCCTCACATCTATGCCTTGCCACAATGTCCTTAGTCAAGATCACTTCCTTGTGGACAAACCAAATAAAGACCATTATTTTATATGACACCATGATTTCCAAATATGAAGCGAGGGATTGAACCAGTGTTTATCAAATCTACATACATAGATTTAATTGAGAATACTCCTAACACCGGTAGTTTCTGGTGAAGGGTATCTGGCTCATCAGAAAGGTTAACCTCCGTCAACTTACGCACAAGATCTAGCCATCTATCCCACT
>NW_025228461.1:32007-40020 GCF_018294505.1 Triticum aestivum | reverse complement strand
TTAGAGGGACCTATTACAGCCTCGCCTCGCAGCAAAGTGGGATGAATCGCTCACGCGTTTGGAGCCCATGCAGCTGTCAAACGGCCCGGGCGAGTTTCGATGGAACTTGCATTAGAACGGGAGGTTTTCAGTCAAGTCCTTATATGAGACGATTGCCTGTTCCTATAGATAATAATAAATTGTGGAAGCTCAAACTACTTCTTCGAGTAAAAATATTCCTCTGGATTTTAAACAGAGGTGTGATCTTGACTAGAGATAACCTGACAAGCCGCAACTGTCAAGGTAGCAAGACTTGTGTCTTTTGCCAACATGATGAGTCCATTAAATACCTATTTTTTAGTGTAAATTTGCTAGTGCAGGGTGGTCCATTGTTCAAGTAGCTTCAAATCTTTACCAACTTGGAGTGTGCGTAATATGTTCGGCAATTGGTTGCGGGTTATCGACGAACAATTATGATGACACATTCTTGTGGGAGCGGCAACCTTATGTTGGGCTCTATGGCTCACCAGAAATGATGTGTTTTTTAACAGAACATGAGTTTCGTCCCCTGTGCAGCTTATTTATGCATGTATGTGATGGCTTCGTATTAGGTCTATCCTGGAGAGACCGGAGGACATAGACTTTTTTTATGATCGTGTCTACTCGGCTGGAGCATACGGTCAGGGAGTTTTCTCTCATCATGGATGGCGGTGTAATATTCAGACCTTTTTATGACCTATTTATGATCGTGTCTATCCCACCTTAGGCTGATTCTTTTTATAGAACAATATTTTTGTTTTGGTCCTGTTGGACGTTTTGGCTGTGTTCATCGTGCTATGTAGAGGCCGAGCATTTGCTCAGTGCAGTTGTATCAACTCGATATATCGATTGAATTAAAATGTCCTTTATTGAAAAAACTTGCGGCTAATAAAACATTTCTCCTCCTAGTTATGATCTTATTAAGCATTTTTAATATCCGGGATATGTAGCACTGAGAAGACGATATAAAGGCTAACGGATATCTGGGATCAGTTCAAACGTCTTGCTCGCATATTCAGCTTCCATGCTTCTCATTATGTTTTGCACTCTGGCAGTTTTGCCTTCTTTTGGCACTAATTTTCATGCTCAGGCAGCAAAAGTATTAAGCCAGAGCTACCTTATTGCTTCCTGCATTCCTTAAGGTCAATCAGTATTCGGTGTATTTCTCCAAAAAACAAAAATACCGCATGGAGAGGTATTATGGTGTTGATCTGATTAATATCTTATGGCAATGGTCATAAAACACTGGATTTTTTTCTGTACCAAATTCCAGTCAAATGCACGCTGACATCTTGTAAAAATTCTGTATTCTGAATAGCTCTAAGTCATAGTTTTAAATAGCGCGCTATGCCTCTTAGTGACGGACTTCTTCTAAATGTTATATCATGCGGTGCTATAGCGTGCTGTTTATAATGTTTGTTGTTTGGGCCAATGCCCCTCCGCTTAGGACCTCTTACAAACGCTATAGTGTGCTATTTAAAGCCATGGTCTAAGTTAGTGCTTCACTCAACATAGGTACTGGCTTATGCATATGAGAGTGGTTTTTGTGAACTGTAGCTTTTTTTTAGAGAAGAGATAGTTTGGTTGGATGAACATCGATCTGGAACACTGCTCATGTACAAAATCCAACACAAGTTCTGTTCGATGAACACAATTCATATGGTTTTTGTACATGAACAGTCATTTACTATCAATAATTTCCTATTTTTGCCTCAACTTTCTCCAATATTTCTTTGCTAATTTTTAAAGGGAGCTGAAAACTTGATTAATGATC
Source organism: Triticum aestivum (assembly GCF_018294505.1). NCBI lineage: Eukaryota > Viridiplantae > Streptophyta > Magnoliopsida > Poales > Poaceae > Triticum > Triticum aestivum. Next base: position 38,228 of record NW_025228461.1, on the reverse strand, counting down.
AGTTTGGTTTGTGTCCTGGTTGTTTCCCAGGCACAAAATAACAAATTCCCAGGCAGAGTACAGGCAGCGATATCCTCCAGGCGTGGTGTCAAGGGTAGTAACCAAACTAGCCCTAAAATTTTGCTAAACAAAAAGAAAACTCAGTTAAAGTAAGTCAATATCGATTTTTGACATCTTTCATGATGCAATGGACCTGGAAAGTTATCTGTCTTTTACTTGGTAGCCAAGTGATGTTAACTATGAATGACGTGGCCTTTGCTTGGGCTACTGCTTCTGATTTGCAGCTTCTAGCCCTTCCAGCAGCAGGACCATAAACAACGAGCCAACTTCCAAATGGGATTCCCCTGGAATCGATTTTTCAAATGAACTGCGAGTGACCCCAAACAGGGGCGAAGCCAGGATAAAAGGTCGCCGGGGTCAACACAAACAAGTAACACTAATGTGTCCCATTAAAAACAAGGTAGAAAATTTATATCCAAAAATGTGTAGCTCGTATAACATGTCTATAATGTTTTTTTAGTAACCTGACATAAATAAAAATAATAATAGTTGCGAATGTATCCTAAAACTGATTACAAAAGTAGTTACCTCTCTATTTTTCTTGACCTCTACGTTCTTTCATCTTCAAAAAGTAATCTATTACATCCTTACGTGAAGTTGAATATAGAAGTCTTTGCTCCAAGAAACAAATGATGCAGTAGTTCATGAAATCATCACCAATGCGATTACGTAGCACAGTCTTCACTATTTTCATTCCAGAGAAACATCTCTCCACTGATGCAGTTGCGACAGGCAGCACTAATACTAGCTTCAGGAGCTGATAGACCAAAGGAAAAGCAAGATGCTTATTTGTACTAACCATCAGCTTACCAAGTTCAGAAATAGTTTTCAGGCCTGTAAATCTTTCGTCTGCTCGCACATTATCAATGTAGAAAGGAAGCTCATGAGCAAGTTCCTTCAACTGGATAGAATCAAAATCATCTGGATAGGACTTAGCCAAATCAACTAAGCTCTCAACATCGAAAGCTTCAAAGGAATCTTTTGGACAGAATGCAGCCATTCGGGTAAGAAGGCTCGAATTTACTTCATTAAAACGATCATTGAACTCTGCAAGCTGCAAGTCAATAACAGGGTTGAGGCAATCATATCTGTAGTGCTGATAGTTAGTGCGGTTGGTTTTTTTCCTTGGTTTATGCCGGTCTATATACTCTTCTTCCATATCCAACTTAGGAATATCATACAGCTCACAAAATGAGTGAGTTCTCTCCAATAGAGACTCCCAACCGTCATCTCTGATTTTCTGAAATTTTTGCTTGGTTAACTTCACCTCTACCATAGCCTCCAAGATGTCCTTATCTTTCCTCTGTAAAGATAGAGATAAAGCATTTGCATGTCCCAAGATAAGAAACATCAAGTGTAGATGAAACACGAAGTCAAAATCAGTAACATAATCTAAAAGACCACGAGCTTGACGCTTCTTTGCATCACTTGGCCCATCTTTTTCAACATACTTGAGTACTTCAATAACATCTGGGAACAAGTTAAGTATGCTCCGAAGAGTTTTATAGTGAGAACCCCAACGAGTGTCTCCAGCTCTTTGAAGTGATAGCTCTTGATTTAATCCCGTTCCAGTACTAAGTTGTCCACAACCAATACCTTTCTTCACTCTTTCTTGCTGACTCTCCCTAATCAAGTCTTTTCGTTTACAAGAAGCTCCGGCCACATTAAGCAGAAGGGCTATCATGTCAAAGAAGTCACTAACATCATCATTCTTTTTAGCTACTGCCACAATGACTAACTGGAGTTGGTGAGCGAAGCAGTGAACATAATATGCTGAGCTATTCTCCCTCATGATCAAAGCTCTCAAGCCATTGAACTCACCTCTCATGTTGCTAGCCCCGTCGTACCCTTGGCCTCGAACTTGTTTTACGTTCAATCCATACTTCTTGAACAACTGATCAATGCCGGATTTGAGACATGAAGCAGATGTCTCATTCACATGAACAACACCAATAAGTCTTTCTTGGACTGCTCCGAACTCGTCGACATACCGCAAAACTACAGCCATTTGTTCCTTGCCTGAAACATCAGCGGACTCATCAACCAATAAACAGAAAACTCCACCACCAATTTTAGCAACAATAGATTTGACTATGATATGCACAAATAAAAAATTAGTTTGAACAGTACTATAGGTAATGTCATCATTTGTAAGATATAATAATAATAGTAATCAATCATTACCTCTGCATAGCATTCAGGAATGTCCTTCTGAATTTCTGGAGCTATCAGTTTATTATTTCCAGGCGCATCTCTTAACACAACTCTCTTTGTATTCTCATTTTGCTCTGCCAAAAGAATTGATAACTCTCGAAAATTTCCTTTGTTCTTAGACTCTTCTGATTCATCATGACCATGGAATGCTAGACCTTGATGCAGCAAGTATCGAGCAGCACTTATGGAATTGTTCAATCGAATCATATACTCCTTTTCAGTGACTTTGCTTTGCTTGTCGAGAGCAATAACAACTGATTGGTTATGTTTCAGCAAATTATCACATCTTTTGACTGCCGTATTATGAAAACTATTAGGAGATTTGCCCACATGGTCACGAAGTCTTTCCGGCTTGTTCCAACAATCAAAACCGTCAACTACAAATGCGTCATTCCCTCCTTGTCCTTCAATGGAATCTCTGAACAAGTAGCAATGTAAGCAAAAGGCAGCATGCTTCTCCTCACTGTACTCTAGCCAGTGATAGTCTCCAAACCATTTATGATTAAACCGGCGTAAAATATTGCCTATCCTCTTCTGTGGATACTTGAAGCCAGGTTGTGGCCTATGCGGACCTCTAATCAAATATCTCCGCCTTACTTCATCTTGTAGCTTTGGTCCTATATATTCTGATATTCTCCTCCTATCGGCTGGATCGTGGGGTAGCTTATCCAAATCTACCTGGTCTGCTCTAACTTTACCTCCTATCCTGCTTGGAGTTGAAGTGGCCGGCAAAGGACATGGGCGTATAGTACGTCTAATGTTTGATGGACTTTCATCATGACTAGGATCATTGCTTGTGGGTGGTGGTGATTTTCTTTTCAAATTCAGAAAACGCTCCATTATACTCTTACTACCTGCAATTTAAAACACACAAATAACAAAACAGAGTTAGTACTAACATAGAAAATTTACAGTACAAAGAGATTGTAATCTTTCTTGTTAGCTTACCTGACATTATGATGGGATGTGACTTGAGGCCTAATCTAAATTGTAATCCAGGTGATTAGATTACCCACACAACCTTCAAGCAGTTATTAAACAAATCAATACGTCAAACAAACCCTAGTACAATAGGAATTAGATGAAGAAATTGGCTTTAGTACTACTTACAAATCAATTCTGTGAAACGAATCTTAAATTTTGACGGAGTAGAGCTGTAGAGGACAGAGGAGTGGAGATTGGGAGCAGCGGCCGGCGGCGGTGGGCGGCGGCGCTTCAGGCGAACACAGGGACCGTCGGGCGAGACGTGAAGAAAGAAAGAAGGGCAACACGGCCCTGATCGACGGCACGCGTGACGTGAGAACGAGCGAAAGCGATCTGACCGATAGGAAGTTTTTTCAGGGGCGGATCGATCAGGTAGTGGAGATCGATGCGAACTCTGAAGTGGCAATGGGCCTGCGTGCAGCAGTTTTGGGCTGCTACGAGAGGGGTCCTTTCTGGACCGGGGTCAAAAAAGATTCACTGCACCATTCTTCTGTGTGGGCTGTATATATATATAACTGGGTTTGGGCCAGGGTCATCGGGGTCAATTGACCCCGGCCCAACACTGTAGCTCCGCCCCTGACCCCAAAGTTGGAAGCATCAAAATCGCTCGTTCACAAGCTTTAGAAGCCTATTTTTGAGTCTACCCAAACAGCGAATGCACTACAGGAAGTTTGGTTACTTCGGATTATTCAAGATTAGCCTGTTTGCAAATGCATTTGTCATTCCACCACTCACTCATTTAGTAACTTCCCACTAAACATGCAAGTAGAATGGTCACATGCTAAAAATGTCTTGACAAACGATTCCTGAATGATAAATCACATGCTCACAATATATTTGTTTCATAAAAAGAGCTATCAAAGATGAGAGATGTGTAAGTCTTATATTTGTTTCATAAAAACAAATGCCGAGATTATTTAATATAATACACATCTTTTTCAAAAAAAAAAGATGAGAGATGTGTAAGTCTTATATATACCCATGCCTTGGGCTGTCAAGGTGATTACTGTGATATGAATTCTGAGTTGTTTGTGTGTTTAGTTGCAGTTCGTCTAAACTATAAAATATTGGGGGAAAACAAAAATGTGATAGTCAAGGGGGTGAAGGAAAAATAAGCTTATAACCACCAGCAATGTCTTGTTTTGGTTTACCCACCTTCAAAAGTCAGCCTCCCATTCAGCAGGAGCTATCCTCGCAGTACTAGAATTAGGAGCTACATCCACCTTCATCGTCTCGATGGTGCAGGAGTTGTGGATGGTGATGTTGGACATGAAGAAATAAAGGAGAAAGCAACACTTGAAGATGACTTGCTTTTATTCTGACAATTGATGGCTGCAGCTATGGTAGGATATATATGTAGCCAAAAATTGAACTATCTGCCACACTGATGGATGTGGATGATAGTGTGACTGTCAAATCTGAAGCGCTAGACACTGGACAGGTGAACGGATCTGACAAAACTGAAGTTGTTCCGTTGTCGGGTATGGGAAAGGAGAAGGCTTACGCTGGAGACACTACCGGAAAACGGCCCTACCCCGACGGCCAAAACAATGCCGACGACCGCCGTCGGCCTACTTTGAGCTATGCCGACAGCCACGTCCTGGCCGTCCGCGTATCTTGGCCGTCGGGCTACCACGAGCTAAGCCGACGGCACCCGTCGGCATAAAACTGTCGTCGGCCCAGCTGTGAACACGCCGACAGCAACCGTCGGCATAAATAGGCCGTCGGTATACCCGTGGGCCCGGCGACCCCGCCCGTGATCAGCGGCTAACATCGTCAAATCTGTGCCGACGGCTGGGACGGGCGGCCGTCGGCATATATCCTCATGCCACGTCACCGATCCACGGTGCACCGTCCAGCAGATATGCCGACGGCCGCCGTCGGCATACCCGCCACGTCAGCGATCCGCGGCACGCCGCCCACCTAAATCCTGCCGTTTATATGCCGACGGCCTGACATGTAGCATATGGTTTTTTATGCTTTTTTATGTATTATTATATTAATTGGCATGTAGCATATGCTTTTTTATGTATTATTATATGAATATATATGTAGTTTGTAATTTTTTCCATAGATTATGAATATATATATAGTTTGTAATTTTTTTCATAGATTATGAATATATATATATATAGTTTGTATTTTTTTAGCACAGTCTTTTGAATATAGGACATTATATTTTATTAAAATCAAAAACAGCTATGCCGACAGAAGTTTTGTGGTGGTTGCAAACTCCCGGCACCCGTCTCCGGAGTGTGACCCCCTCACGTCCGCGGTCTGCCCCCCTCACGGACAGCGCCGACGCCGGCATCTGGGGGGCGGAAACAGCCACATCGGGTCTATACGGAGGGGACGTTGCTCCGAAGTGTTTCTATGGGATGACCAACCACAACCAGGTGGTGTTGTGGCATGTCCGAAGAGGCGGCACACATATCCGGGGCGTGGTCCCCCTAACGGACGGCGCCGCCGTCGGCACCTGGAGGGGGGAAACGGACGCATCGGGTCTACACGGAGGGGATGTAGCTGTCGGTTTGGCCTCGAATGTTGCTCCCAGGTGTCCCTCTGTGCTGACCTGACACAACCAGGGTGGAGAGGCCCACTGGTCAAAGCCCGTCCGTGGGAAGTCAAAGGGCTAGATCTCGTGGTCAACCGCTCCAGGGTTAGGCGGGACGGGCCCCTGGGGGGTAGCAATGCCACTGGAGCGTCGCACCGGCCCCTCATACGTGTGGGGTGGTGTGGTGGCATGTCCGAAGAGGCGGCACACGTCTCCGGGGTGTGCCCCCCCCCCACGGACGGCGCCGCCGCCGGCACCTAGAGGGGGGAAACGGACGCATCGGGTCTACACGGAGGGGATATTGTTGTGGGTCTTGCCCGGATGTTGCTCCAAAGTGTTCCTATGGGCTGACCTAACACAACCGGGTGGGGAGGTCCACTGGTCAAAGTCCGTCCGTGCAAAGTCAAAG
>NW_025228461.1:9354-31642 GCF_018294505.1 Triticum aestivum | reverse complement strand
CAAACGCTACAGGGTTAGGCGGGACGGGGGACCTGGGGGGTAGCAATGCCACCGGAGCGTCGCACCGGGCCCTCATACATGCGGGGTGGTGTGGTGGCATGTCCGAAGAGGCGGCACACGTCTCCGGGGTGTGCCCCCCCTCACGGACGGCACCGCCGCCGGCACCTGGAGGGGGGAAACGGACGCGTCGGGTCTACACGGAGAGGATCTTGTTGTGGGTCTGGCCCGGATTTTGCTCCAAAGTGTACCTATGGGCTGACCTAACACAAACGGGTGGGGAGGTCCGCTGGTCAAAGCCCGTCCGTGCAAAGTCAAAGGGCTAGATCTCGTGCAAACATGCCGTCTCGCAGTACTACCACATTTACCTGCAACAAAAGATGACCAAAACTCAAGCGCAGAGGCAACGACTTACCTTGAACACGGAGCAGTCCATGATGGTAACTATTACTAACTTTTCATTGTTTCAAGCAGTCAACTATATGTTTCGTGCTCACATGTCATGCTTCCAAAATTTGCATAGGTTGTTCCTCGTTGGTGCTATGGAAGGCATGACGGATGGCGCGAGTTTGGTGGATAGGTGGCTCGGCGCCGATGCAGAGTTTGCTGCCAAGAGCATCAAGGCCCGGGCTAACCGTGGAGCCGACGGGACACACGGCCAAGGAAACAGGAACCACTGGGGCTTCAAGGTCATGAAGGTATATCTATGTGCATGATGCATTTTTGTTCTTCTTTACTGTCATGTTCTTATGTATGGCTAACTTCTATTTGACGTTGTAGGAGGACAAGTTGAAGAGGCCGCTCTCAGACATGGAGTCGTGGAAGCTGGCCCGCGAGCGGAGTCATCGCAAGGAGGGCGAGAGCCAGTACTACGGCAAGACCAAGGAGCACCTGGGGTCTTACATTCATCACTATCAGGAGTTGCATCCGGATGTTCCTGTTGCTGAGGTCGCCCAGTCTCAGATCGACGACACGACGGTGGTGGCCATCCAGGGGAAGAAGAATGGCCGGTATCCGTGTTTCGACGGCTTGATCACTTCTTCGATCTCGTACACACGGCTTCGGGCTACCAACCTGAGCCAGTTAGAGAGTACGGGGCGTTCACAGACTCCCTTAGCCCGCCAGCATGCTGTAAGTACTTCCTCTCTATCTTTTTCTATCTAGCATTCTAAGTTTATTTTCAGCATTGCTCACTTAGAAACAACCTAAATTATGTAGGCATGTAAGGAGTTTGTCGAGCATAGGAATCTCGAGGTGCGGGAGTACTTGAAACGAGTGAAGGCAAACGATGATTACAACCGTCAGATGATGACGGTTAGTTTTGCCCTCTTAAAACCAAGCTAATTTTTTGTACTTTCATTCCTTCTGATCTTCTAGTTTGCTTGTTTAACTAACATTCAGGCTATGTTGACGTCTTGGAGTAACCGCACGGATCCACCACAAATGGGACCCCCACCACCACCTGCGGGAGAACCCCCACACGTGCCCACGTTCGATGAATGGGTGGCACTAGGCAGTGATGGTCCGGTTAGTACATTTGCCTAACTACTGGCAAACTAGTTCTCGTTCATTCAACACTATCATATCATATTTACCGTTAGAATCTTTTTTGAAACATGTAGGGGACCGGTGGCTCGACTACTGCTCCGTCGACCCCATTCACTCCGATCTGGCAGAGTGGTGGTGGTCGCGATGGGGGTTTTGGCGGAGGTGGTGGTTTTGGCGGAGGTGGTCTTGCTTGATGATTCCGTGCATGTGGCCATCGTGCCATGCCTTTCATATTCCTACTTTTATGATTTTTCATGTCTTGCACTACTTTTATGTTCATGAACTTCCGTCGGTGATGATCTTTAGATGATGTGATGAATTTGAGTATGTTTAGATGATGATGGTAAACTTGAGTATGTTTAGATGAACTTGAGTATGTTTAGATGATGAATTGTCATATTTCTGCATAATTTCATATTGTTCTGTTTTGAAATGCTGTCAAATGAATTGGAAAAGAGAAAACAGGGAAAATAAAAAAAATAAAAAAAACTATGCCTACGGCAAAGCCGTCGACATATATACGCCCAGGAGTTACCAGGGCTCGCCATGTGGCATATCTATGCCGACGGCCGTAGGCATAGCCCTGCCACCAGGAGTATCACGGGTTGCCACGTGGCAGAGATATGCCGACGGCAAAGCCGTCGGCATACCTCTGCCACGTGGCGTTGCACGATTCGTCAGCGCTTTTGACGGCGCCGTCCGTTGCTGTCAGATGCAAAACACTACCGACGGCTAAACTATGTCGACGGCTGACGCCAGGCCGTTGGCATAGGTCCCTATGCCGACAGCTATACTATGCCGACGGTCTGACAAGACTACGCTGACGACATCTACGCCGACGGGTCTATGCCGACGTCAACCGTAGGCATATATCTATGCCGACGGCTTAGGGGCCTATGCCGACGGCCCGTGGCCGTAGGCATAGACCGCGAGTCCTGTAGTGAGATGACGCGTTCAGGGTAGCTGGCTCTAGCTAGTGGTCATCGTGTTTGTGGGTGTTGTTATAAGCCCATAGACGTGTTTGATATAATTATGAATGAAGAACAAACTTCCCCCTGTTCTTCCTCTCCAAGTCTATCTCTTCCTCCCTTTATTATTCGCTGTTACATCTAACCCCATCACAAGTTAGGTCATAACACTCTGATTGTTTGTTTACACATTTATTTTCTTATTAAGCATTATAAGGCCATTTTCTATACCGGGAGTTCCTAACACTGTTAACATTTCCCGTGAAAAAAACATTGAACATGGTATTAAGACTAACAAATGGACACAGATTTTGTGCAACCTGGGCTCATATGTTCTTTCCAGTTAAAAAATTCATGTAACTAGTCGATGGGCTACTCTTATATATACCTCGATGGACTACCCTTGCTCTTACTTCCTAGTCCATGGAAGGTACATGCAACTGCAACTAACATAACATGTAACTAGTTTCTCTGTATGTCGCCTCCTAGGCAGCTCTTTGTGATGCCGCCATGTCCTCTAATTCTTTGTGTTGATCGGCATGTATCTCTAGCACTTTCAGCTTGTTTTTGAAAAGGCTCAGGCAGCAAAACTACTCACACGGCCCTCACCGTCGGCACCCTCAGTTGTTGAATATATGGTTGTGCATGTATATTGTATATCTTAACCCATCTCCTAGTCATTCTATAGTTGAGGTCGAGGCTCACCTTGTACACCCATATATACGTGCGTTATGCACCAATCAATACATCGAATTGCATTGCCAAAACATTCTCTTCCAACATGGTATCATACCTACGATCCTAACCCTAATCCCTGCCGCCGCCGCCGCCGCGATCTCTATTGCCGCCGCCGCACCACGCCGCCGCTGTCACACCCCACCGCCGCTGCCGCGCCCCCGCCCGTGTCCAGCCGCCGCCTCCCTACCCGCTTCCGCACCCCTCTTCCCTAACCCTAAGCCGTGCCGCCGCCCCTATCCGTGCCGCCGCCCCTATCCGCGCCGCACCACCTCTCCTCCCACGCAGCCTGGAGTCCCCCGGATCCTCTACCTCCACCCGCACCAACCCGTTTGCCGGCCCCGACCCCGTTCTCATCCGCTATCTCAATATCCTCGGTCGGGTTCCCGTCGTCCTCGATCACCTTACCTCCACCTACTATGCCTGGAAGACGTATTTCTCTCTTGTGTTCTGTGAGTACAATCTCCGGGATCACGTTGATGGCTCCGTGGACTCCCGGTTCATGGAGAACAATGAAGAGTGGATGACCATCGACGCCACTCTCATCCGTTGGTTCTACACCACCATCTCGAAGGACCTCTTCCACAAAGTGGTCTCTGCCGAGCATGATGCTCACGCCGTCAAGACCAAGCTCAACGGTCTTTTCACCGACAACGCGCTCCAGCGCAAGGTTTTCTTGCACGGGGAGTTGTTTGGGTGTTAGCAGTACGACTCGTCTATTGACGACTATTGCATGCGCCTCAAGAAGCTCGTCGACGAGCTCCGTGACCTCGGTGAAAAGGTCTCCGATGAGCTTCTTCTTAGCATGCTCATCGCCGGCCTGAACAACGACTTCAGGAACGCCGCCTCGAACCTCCCCCTCATCACCGATCCGACTTTTTCCAAGGTCGTGGCGTACCTGAAGCTCGAGGAACGGAGGATGAGGATGTCGCGCACTCGGGCCACTCACACGGCCCTCACCGCCAGCACCCGCGGTGGTGCCCCACCCACCGCCCCGACTCCTCAGCCGCGGCCCAGTCCGAGCCCCTTCCAGGCGCCGCCCCCGCCTGGGTTCTCCTATCCGCAGCAGCAGCCGGCCCCGCCGAGAGCCGCTGCGGCGGCCGCCGTGGCCGCAAGCCACAGCAGCAGTCGGCCGCCCAGGGCGGGCCCCCCTCCAGCAGCAGCAGCCGCTCCCGCCGGCGCCCTGGGAGGCCGGCCAGAACCACTGGATGGGGGTTGTCCACGCGCGCCCCCGTCCCCGGCTTCTTTGGCGCCCGCCCGGCTACTCATCAGGCACTTCACGCGGCTCCTCAGCCGTACGCGCCCGCGCTGCCCTAAGGCCCCTCCGTGCCCTATGGGGCGCCTTCGGTCGGCGGGGACACCCTGCTCCTCGCGGCGCCTCCACCACAGCCGCAGCCGTCGGCTCCGGCGCTTCCACCGGCGCCCTGGGATCCCGCGCTGCTAGCAGCTGTCCACACCGCTCCCACGCCGCAGCAGTACACCGGTGGTGGCGACTGGTACATGGACACCAGAGCCACGGCTCACATGGCCTCCAACCCTGGTAACCTTCTCGTCGCCCACCCCGTTCACACTGCTGCTCGCATTACCGTGGGCGACGGTTCTTCCATGCCCATTACTCATGTTGGTCATGTTGCCTTTCCATCTAACTCCATGCCGTTATCCCTTTCTAATATAATTGTCTCTCCTGACATTATTAAAAACATTGTTTCCGTTCGTTCTTTTACACGTGAAAATCCCGTCACTGTTGAATTTGACATGTTTGGCTTTTCTATTAAGGATGCCCATACCCGGATGGTGCTCCACCGATGTGACAGCCCCAACGAGCTCTACCCAGTCCACTCATCCATTTCCTCCGCTTCCGCACCCATGGCGCTTTCCACTAGAGTGGACCTTTGGCATGCTCGACTGGGACATCCCAACCCAGCCACCCTTCGTCATATTCTTCAGAGTTTTTCCTTCACGTGTAATAAGATCGACGATCACACTTGTCATGCATGTCGTCTCGGCAAACATGTTCGTCTTCCATTTAGCACTTCTTCGCATGTTGCATCATACCCGTTTGAGTTAATTCATAGTGATGTTTGGACCTCTCTTGTAGCAAGTAACATGGGCTATCTTTATTATCTTGTTATCCTTGACGATTTTTCGCACTATGTGTGGACCTTCCCGTTGCGGCGAAAGTCGGATGCCGTTGCCACTCTCACTGCCTTCTACTCCTATGTCTCCATGCAGTTTGGACGTCCCATCCATGCGTTGGAAACAGACAACGGGAAGGAGTTTGATAATCTTGCCATCCACAACCTTATCACCACAGAAGGCACGATCTTTCGGCTCACCTGCCTGTTCACTCCACAACAGAATGGCCGCGCTAAGTGCGTGCTTCGCACTCTTAATGACTGTGTCCGCACACTTCTTTTTCATGCCATTGTGCCACCACGGTTTTTGCCCGACGCGCTTGCCACCGCATCACTACTCTTTGACATCCGTCCTTGTCATACTCACGGGAATTTTGCACCTCATCATCTTCTGTTCGGCATGCCACCCTCCTATGATGAGCGATGCATCTTCGGTTGCATGTGCTATTCTAGCATCGCTTCCACTACTCCGCATAAGCCCGCTCCTAGGTCCTTGGCCTGCATTTCTCGGCTATCCACCCAACACCAAAGGCCACCGCTCCTATGATCCTATCTCCCATCGGGTGATCACTTCCCGGCATGTTTACTTTGATGAGATGGTTTTTCCATTCCAGCAGGTACCTTCGGATGTTGCGGCCTTCCCCACTCCCGGTGGCTCTCCAGCGAGCCTTTCCGGTGACGGCGCTCGAGAGCATCTCTCGGGCCACCTCCCGGCTTTGAGGGCGCCCCTCGCGCCACGGGTCAAGTTCCGCCCTGTTTGGCTGCCTCGGGGGTCGCGCCCATCCTCGGGTCGGCACCCCCGACCCCAGCACCTTCGGCGTCCCCTGCGCCCGCGTCATCTCCGGCGCCGCCGACGCCCCCGGCGTCCTCGGCGCCTCCCGCGGCCTCGCCTGCGGCCTCGGACGTGGCGGGTTCTTCATCTTCCTCACCCGTCGCTGACCCGGACCCGCTGCCCTGCCCAATGAGTCGCTCTCGGGCCGACACTCTTCGCCCGAGCACACGGTACATGAGCTATGAGTATCTTCTCGCTGCTTCCGCCTCTGAGTCGTCCCCTCTCCCATCATCAGCTCGAGCTGCCCTCTGGGATCCACATTGGCTCGCTGCTATGCAGGAAGAGTTCGACGCTCTCTAGTGGAACCGCACCTGTCAGCTCGTCCCTCGGCCGCCTCGTGCCAACATCATCACGGGCAAGTGGGTCTTCCGGCACAAGACTCGTCCAGACAGCACTCTCGAACGCTACAAAGCTCGCTGGGTGGTTTGGGCCTTTCGGCAGTGCTCGGGCGTGGACTTCACCGACACATTTGCCCCGTTTGTCAAACCGGGCACGATCCACGCCGTGCTTGATTTAGCCATCTCCCGAGCCTGGACCGTGCATCAGTTGGATGTTTCCAACGCCTTCTTGCACGACCACCTCGCTGAGCAGGTGTTCTGTGAGAAGACCACCGGCTTCATTGACGCCGCGCATCCAGACCACGTGTGCTTGCTCTCCTGTTCCCTTTACGGGTTGAACCAGGCGCCCCAGGCCTGGTACCAGCGCATCGATGCGTTCCTGCAGATGCTTGGATTCATCTCCACTCGATCCGATGCGTCCCTCTTCGTGTATCATCACGGAGCTGCCACGGCCTACTTATTGCTCTATGCCACTGCCGAGCTCCTTCAGCAGCTCACTACTCGTCTTCGCGATGAGTTTGCCCTCAAGGACTTGGGGCCCCTGCACTACTTCCTCGGCTCGAGGTGGTTTGATGGCCAAATGGGTTCTTTCTGCATCAGCAGCGGTATGCCCATGAGCTTCTTGAGCGTGCTGGCATGCTTAACTGCAAGCCCGCCACCACGCCCGTCGACACCAAGGCCAAGGTTTCAGCTCTGGAAGGCTTTCCCGCATCCGATGGGGCGTTCTATCGCTCCATCATGGGCGCCCTGCAGTACCTGACCTTGACGCGCCCCGATTTGCAGTATGCTGTTCAGTAGGCCAGTCTTCACATGCATGCTCCGCGCGACTCTCACCGGACCCTGGTGAAGCGTATCCTCCGTTACATACGCGGCACCCCGTCCATGGGACTCACGTTGACGGCCTCTGCCTCCACCGACCTAGTCGCCTACTCTGATGCGGACTGGGCTGGTTGCCCGGACACACGATGCTCCATCTTGGGGTATTGTGTCTATCTTGGGCCGTCGCTGATATTGTGGTCGTCCCAGCGACAGCGCACGGTCTCTCGCTCGAGTGCCGAGGCAGAGTGTCGGGCAATGGCTAACGCTGTTGCCGAATGTTCTTGGCTTCGTCAGCTGCTCCAGGAGTTGCTTTGTGACATTCACAAGGCCACGCTCGTCCACTGCGACAACGTCTCCGCCGTGTACCTCTCCGCCAACCCAGTCCACCATCGTTGAACGAAGCACATTGAGCTCGACATACACTTTGTTCGGGAGCCACTAGTAGCAAACAATGCTTTCGTTATAGCCGGATCGGAGCAATAGTCCCGGTTGCGTTACGAACCGGGACTAATGTGAGTATTAGTCCCGGTTCTAGCGGCTAGGGCGTCGGGAAGGCATTAGTCCTGGTTCCAATGGGACCTTTAGTCCCGGTTTGAGACACGAACCGGGACTAAAGGGTGCGATGCCCTTTAGTCCCGGTTCATATCTCAAACCGGGACTAAAGATTAGACCTTTAGTCCCGGTTTGAGACACGAATCGGGACTAAAGGGTGCGATGCCCTTTAGTCCCGGTTCATATCTCAAACCGGGACTAAAGATTAGACCTTTAGTCCCGGTTTGAGACACGAACCGGGACTAAAGGTGGGACTAAAGGGGTTTTGAATTTTTTTTGGTTTTTTGTTTTTAGTTTCTGTTTCAAATTGCTTATATCTCTTAGGATATTTGATGTTTTTGGGTGATTCTTTTTGCATTAGATTGAAAATTTTGTCTAGTTTCTACCATTAGTTTTCAAATTTGAATGATTTAAATATGAATTTATTCAAATTTGCTTCAAACTCTAGATTGTGAATAATTTGAGTTTAAAAATATTTTTTAATTTAATTCTTTTTGCTCCTAGTCACATGTCAGATTGTTTTTTGACCGTATAAAAAAACAATCTGACATGTGACTAGGAGCAAAACGAATTAAATTAAAAACTATTTTTAAACTCAACATGTCAGATTGTTGTCACAGTAAGATTTATTTGGTTATTTTTAGAATAATATAAATTAGGATTTTAATTAAAACAATACTCGTTTGCTTATATAGTTGTTTTAGTCCTTTAATTATTATTTTCAATTATTTTTAGTTAGTTCATTCTATAGATTTTAACATGTTGTAGTAGGCTTCTGTTGTCTAACAGTAGAGAAATTTTTATAATTAATTAATATTAATTTTCCTACTGTTTTGTATTAATAGTTGTTTAGCCTATAATAATAGTTGATAGAATTAGTTTTGCTATATTAAAAAGTAATTCTTTTTGCCACTTTAATATAACGTGATTGTGGCTTGGTTAACCTTAGTTGTGCCTCTTATTGGGACGATGCTAGCAGATGTAGTTGATGATAGGATTGGATGGACACCATCCCGGACTAAAGGAGTTCAAACTCTACCCCCCCCCCCCCTATCGCCATTTCAGTTTTGAAAAAAATAAAGAAAAGGATAAAAACTTCAAAAATTAAAATCCTTCAAGATGTAGTTATGTTACTGCATCTACTAGTGATGAAAATTAAAAAACATAAATTTGGGCATGTTTTGCAAAAAAATGTGATGAAAAAGTAAAACGACTATATCTTTTGCACACGATGTCAAAAAAATGTATAATATATCGAAATGTTCAGCACGAAAATCCGCATCCGATTTTGATGGCCATAGGCCGTTTTGCAAATTTTTAGAATCCTCAAATTATAAAAGGAAAAAAAAGATATGCTCAAATTTCAGTTTTTTTGAATTTTGGTTAAATCTGGTTAAACTATGGTCAAACTACATATTCAATAAAATATTTGTGTTACTAAATAATTATTTCAGTTTTTTAGAATTTTGGTCAAATCTGGTCAAACTGTGGTCAAACTATGGTCAAACTATGGTCAAACTACTTATTCAAGAAATATTAGTGTTACTAAATAATTATTGGTTTTAAGAATAATAGTTTCAAACTCAAACGGTGTAACGTGTGACTTCATGCTCAACTTCAACTCCTAAGGGTTAATAGGTTTGATAGCTTACTATTGTCAGGAAAACAACAAGTGCAGACTTGGAAACAAGGGGGAATAGAACTTGAAAGTTAGTGAGCAGGTCGTTCTTGGGCGCATCCATGTCCTTCACGTCCCGACGGCGCAACATTTCGCCAATGTCATGACGAAGGGACTACCTACTTCCGTTTTCGAGGAGTTCAGGTCCAGTCTTTGCGTCTCCGGCGATGCTTCGACTGCGGGGGGTCTTGAATATATGGTTGTGCATGTATATTGTATATCTTGGCCCACCTCCTAGTCATTGTATAGTTGAGGTTGAGGCCAACCTTGTACACCCATATATACGTGCGTTATGCACCGATCAATACATCGAGTTGCATTGCCAAAACATTCTCTTCCAACAAGAGCTATGCTATTGGTTCCTGCATTCTGTATGGTCAACCAGTACTAGTGCAGATTGTATTTTTGTCCGATCTCTTTGTTTGTTTGTTTGTTTGTTTGTTTATGTGAAGGGTATTCTGGTTTTGATCAGATTAGTGTTGCATAGTATTGCGATGAATCACTGGAATATTTTCTGTACCAAATGAATTGCTTCTAGATGGATTGTTTCTTGTGATACTGATTCGTACAACAAATTCCATTTCTTTCCTGATGATGCTAATGCTGAAGGGAGCCCAAAACTTGTTAAAATGAGTCGAATTCTTTGTTTCTGCATCTTTCATGATGCATTGGACATGGAAAACTATTTGTTGTCATTTCCGAGTCAAGTGATGATAAGTATGACCAAAACTAACATAAGAAACATATTAAGTTCTTTTTTACCGTAGTGCATATTCAGCCCTTATCCTACATGAAGACGGTTAGTTTGGCACATTCAGTGTGTTAACCTGTTTCAAAATGCAATTGCCGTTCCATCACTCACTCATTTAGGAGCTTCTTTCCATTTATTTGATGTGACATCCATCTAACGGAACACTATATTTCCATTAACTTTGTTTTTGTCAAGAGACAGAAAGTAAACATGCAAGTAGAGTGGCCACATCATTCTGCAGTCTACTCACATGATAAAATTATCATGCTAAACAGCTTGCTCAACACATATCCCATGCTCACATTATGTTTGTTTCAGCAGAAGAGCTAACAAAGATCAGAGGTGTGTAGAAGTATTATATATATGCAGCCCTGCCTTAGGATGTCAAAGTGGAGTCTGATATGAATTCAGATTTTCTTACGTCTTTAGCTTCTGACCATCTAAAATGTTAGGGGAAAACAAAAACGTGAGATCCAAGTTGGTGAAGTTAAAAGGAGCAAAAAAACACTGGCAATGTAGTGTCTTGCAGCTCTTGCTTAGTCCACTCGAAGTCAGATTGCCATTTTACAGGATATGTTCTGGTGGCACCCACCCCCACCCTCCACGGTCCAGCTATCTTTCTCCAGCATTAGTGGCACCAGACAAAAATGCTTGGATGTCTGTTCCAGTAGAAGTCCTCACCTGGAAATTGGAAGTTGATCCAAATATCTGTTCCATTGTTCACAAGTCTAGTTAGTTAGAGAAGGTTCTCCATTGTATTATCATCCCTCTACCATTCCATTACGTTCAGCAAATTTCTGTTCTTATCTTGACAGTACCCACTGCCTGACAGAGTTAACCTTTTTGGCAAAAGTCTTTCTGTCATAAATGGTCCAAACATATCTATATGTACTCTGTATGTCCCCAACAACAGACAAAACAATTCTGGTCCTTTTCCTGTTTAGCAAACTTTCGTTGGTGACAACGATATGCTATATAATTTTCTATGATTCCTAAGTTTCAGCAGTAGAGTTTAGAACAATTATGAAGCCAGCAAAGGTCTAGAAGAGCCTGATTGAAGCACTCAAAACAACATAGTGACTGCACCCACCTTCGGTGCACCCACGCAAGAAAACATAGCAAAAAAATAAAAAAAAATTGAAACTTCATAGGAATGGTCATCAACAAATGTTATGGGGGCTTGCAAAGTTTGGTGGTCAAATAACATTCGAGAAGCTCTCTACAAAAAAGACAAAATTACAAAATCTGCTCAAACAGTGCACTTACATTTTGACTATTTTTCAGTGAATTTGTCTTTTTTGTAGAGAGCTCCTCGAATGTTATTTGACCACCAAATTTTGCAAGCCTCTCTAACATTTGTTGATCATCATTTCCACAAAGTTTCAGATTTTTTTGAAATGTTTTAATATGTTTTCTTGTGTGGGTTCACCGTGGGTGCACCGAGAGTGGGCATAGAAGAACCACTCAAAACAACATAATATCCTGTTCGTGCACAAATCAACAATTATATGTCCAATTAGTACTCGCTAAATGTCGGGATCTCCTATCATACAGTGTTAATCCTCGCAGATTAGTATAATAATAAATTAATCATCAAATAATATAACTAGAAATTCGAGCTTCAAGTAAAGCGAACAGTTAACTTAATTCTTCAGTCGAGGACTATGTTGGTACCTGAAGCAGTCATCATCCTCCTGTTGTCAGTTTAACACCTTGACCCCCTCGCTCTTGGCGCTAGCATCCAACCCCTAATCTCCAACCTGGTAGACAATTCTGGTCAACAGATGGTAGCATGGAATACTTCCACAGCTAACTTAGAATAAGACTAAAATACATGTTTACCATGTCAGTGTATATGACACTGGCGCCAACGGCAGCTGACGAGCCTGCCAGGGCCGCCACGATGGCGATCACCTCTAGCAGCACCGGATGTATGCCGTCCCGGGATGGCGGAGCCTTGTGGAAAGAGAGGAGTGGTGTGGCACCATGGCTCCTACAGCCGCCGCTCATGGAGCACGCTTCGGTCGGGGAGGAGGGGTGGATGGAGGGATGCTCTCTCATATGTAATTGCAATGAATCACAATACATTAAGAGCTAAAGTGATAATTAAAACCCTCTTATCCACTATATTCTCATGATATGGATAAGTTAAAAAGCTTATGAAAACAAATAAATAAATGATTGGTTGCAAATTCACTACTAGAATCGACATATACGCCGAGTACCACGGACAATCGGCAAAGGACCAATAACCGCCGGCAAAGCCTTTGCCGAGAGTTGCACTCGGCAAAGGCCACTCGGAAAATCATTAGAAGGGTCAATACTCTGCCTTGTTCCAGCTTAAACACGGTTTGAATTCCTAAATCTCACTTGTTGACTGAGCAATTTTACAACTGTACCCTGGTACTCCATGAGATGGGTCAGGACTCAGGAGTACCACGGAAATCTGGCTATTCGTACATAGGGGTAGTTTAGATCTTTTTTTAGTTTGCTAACGAAGGGGATTGGCCCTCAGCCTGCAATTCCCATTGAGTGCATGATCGACTGGCCCTCTATCCACACCTCCATGGCTCCGCCTCCTCTCCAATCGACCTCATGACACATTTCTTCAACATTGTAAAAAGATATGATTCAATCGCAAGGAAAAAAGGATTTCGACCATTATAATTACACTTATCAACTTGTCCAAGTGTTGGCGTTCCTATAATTCAGGCATCGAAAATCCTAGTCCTACTGAAAAGTCTTATAAAAAATATACGTGCTAGTTTATTTTGGATTGTAACTACCCCATAATTTTAGCTAACCATCATTAGATTGAACTAAAAACTGTAGGCACCAATAGCATGCGCCTGGTTCAGTTTTTACAGCTTCAGTTACCTAAATGAATACATTAGATTGTATTTAGTCTTCCATTCGCAAAAAAGGAATATATTTAGTTTTCACAATTGAAGTCTTTGTTCACTTGTATGCAAGCAAAGTAAAGTGTCAAAAGGTTTTGTGGTGTACTTGTATGATGAAAGAAATGACAAACTCCTTACTAACTTGGTCAAAACCTATGGCATGCTTACGGGGGTGCAAAAAAAGGACAGGTAAGTCATTAGTAGTAGACCAACAACTATAATCGGCACTGCGATGTCAATTGTGACGCTGCCTCTCTTCACAATTAAAATTAGTAGTGCCTTGAAAGTAGCTACAATGAGTCAGTTCCCAACCAATTTCACACATTTTCCATGATGCATGGGTGGGGACTACTCCCTGCTCTAACTTCCTAGTTAATTGATGGCTGGCGTGACATGAACTAAGAGGGTGTTTGGATACTCTCTAGTCATGTGACTAGTAGTAGTCAGACTAAAAGTTTTTAGTCAGGCCCTGTTTGGAAGGTGACTACTACTAGTCAGCATTAAATGTCTCAGTATTAAATTCTTCTCTCTCCCTTCCATTTATCTCTCTTCTCTCCCTTGTGCAACAGCAACTACCGCTATACTCCCGCGCAAGGAAGGAAAGCAGCAAAGTCCTGTTCCTTTTCTCCCTCACGCCATGCAACAACAGCTCTCAATACCTTTTTTTTCTCTCCTCACGCAAGCAACACAAGCACCAGACTATCCCTC
Source organism: Triticum aestivum (assembly GCF_018294505.1). Classification (NCBI taxonomy): domain Eukaryota; kingdom Viridiplantae; phylum Streptophyta; class Magnoliopsida; order Poales; family Poaceae; genus Triticum; species Triticum aestivum. Next base: position 17,681 of record NW_025228461.1, on the reverse strand, counting down.
ACGGACGGAGTGCTGCGGGCGCGGCGCGGCGGAGCGCTGCGGGCGCGGCGGGAGTACGGACGCGGGAGCGGCGCGGCGGAATGCGGCGGCGGCGGTGGAAAGGGAAGCGGCGGAGTGGAAAGGGGAGCGGCTGCCCCCTGCCTGCGTGCGAAGGGGATGGGGCGGCAGATGCGTCGCCCGCAACAGGATGGGCCCGCCAATTGATTAGAGGAGAGACTTTAGTCACTTTTAGTTGGGGGTGGGATGACTAGGGACTAAACTAGTTTTAGTCACCCATTAGTCAGGGGTGTTTGGAGGTTTACTGACTAAAAGTGACTACTACTAGTCTCTAGTCTCTAGCCACTAGTGATCCAAACACCCTCTAACTTATATAACATGCATATTATGTGTTTGTACTACTTGAAACAGTGTTTTTTATAACATTCATCAAGAGTATAACTTGTTTTAAAACGCAATGGATGTTCAACTACTTGCACATTCACAACTTCTCGCCGTTACTTTCATGTGAGTTCACTCTCAAATATAATATTTCCCTTTAATTACTTAGCTTTTGGCAAGAGATCATGAACTAAACATGCATAAATAGTGCTAACTAACACGAAAGAAGCAAAATTACGGAGAACCTTGGCCTTCGCTTCTTACAGTGTAAGGGTGACACTGTAATGTGGACTCGGCAGATGGATGCTAAACTAGTGCGTACTGGAGTATTATGTTTCAATCCTCCATTTGCTAAGTGGGATCCCACTTGAGCCCATATAATTTATGCATGTTTTGATGGGGGTGTCCAGTTACTCCCACTAAACGTAGTGGGATCAGGTGGGTTGGAGGTGGGACGCCCATGTATTGTCCCACCTGCAGCCTGACATGCGGTTAAAAAAGACACGATAAACAGTTCTTGAATGAGTTACTCAACACATATCCCATGGTCACAATCTATTTATTTTTTTCTTACAAATAACTAACAAAGAGAAGAGATGTATAGAAGTCCTATATAAACTCCACTGTCTTAGGACATCAAGATGAGTATGATATGTTTTCAGGTTTACTTCCCTCTTTATCTAGGTTCACTCTATCTAAAATATTGGAGGACAACAAATACATGTGCCATATCCAGATCCGCTCGGGCCTAACACTACCTCCACTCATGATATCCAGTGGCACGCAAAAAGGGAGTGTAGGGATTAAAGTGAATGACAACATAGGTCACTATTTCCAAACACACAAGGGGCTAAGGCAAGGAGACCCGATGTCACCGATCTTGTTTAACATAGTGGTTGATATGCTCACTATCTTGATAGGTCGGGCAAAGGATGCACGGCAGGTAGGTGGCCTGGTCCCACATCTAGTTGACGGTGGGATTTCCATTCTTCAGTATGCTGATGATACTATCATCTTTATGGAGCATGACTTGGCGAAAGCAAAAAACATGAAGCTGCTATTATGCTTATTTGAACAATTATCTGGCCATAAAATTAACTTCCACAAGAGCGAATTGTTTTGCTTTGGAAGAGCAAAGGATGACCAGGACACGTATAAACAATTGTTCGGATGTGAATTGGGCTCCTTACCGTTTACGTACTTAGGTATACCCATTCATCATCGTAAGCTGACTAACATTAAGTGGAAATGCATCGAGGATCGCTTTGAAAAGAAACTAAGCTGTTGGAAAGGGAAGCTCATGTCATACGGAGGACGATTGATTCTGATTAATTCGGTCCTTACCAGTATGCCTATGTTTCACTTATCCTTTTTCCAGGTTCCGATGGGAGTCAGGAAAAGGTTAGATTTCTACCGATCTCGATTCTTTTGGCAGAATGACGAGCTCAAACGAAAGTATAGGCTTGCTAAGTGGGATATAATCTGTAGGCCGAAGGACCAAGGGGGTCTAGGTATTAAAAATTTGGAAGTCAAAAACATATGTCTCCTTAGCAAGTGGCTATTTAAACTGTCGTCTAAGACGGAAGCTACTTGGGCACAAATTTTGCGTAATAAGTATCTTTATGCTAAAACCTTGGCTCAGGTAAATGTGAGGCCTTCCGACTCACCTTTTAGAAGGGTTTGATGAGAGTCAAACAACTTTTTTTCAACAAGTCAAAATTTATTGTCGGGAATGGTGCCACTACGAGGTTTTGGGAGGATACGTGGCTTGGGGAGACTCCCCTTGCACTTAAATATCCTACTTTGTACAACATTGTGCGACGTAGAGAAGCCTACGTTGCAACTGTTCTACAATCCTCTCCCCTCAATATTAGTTTTTGGAGGACGCTAGTTGGAACTCGTTGGGAGGCCTGGCTCCACCTTGTTAGACGTTTAATGGAGGTTCGGCTGACCCAGCAACCAGATCAGCTATATTGGAAACTTAGTAAGAATGGTGTGTTCTCGGTTAAGTCTATGTATCTGGATGTCATTAACTCTTGAAGGAAATATGCCCTAGAGGCAATAATAAAGTTATTATTTATTTCCTTATTTCATGATAAATGTTTATTATTCATGCTAGAATTGTATTATCCGGAAACATAATACTTGTGTGAATACGTAGACAAACTAAAAGTCACTAGTATGCCTCTACTTGACTAGCTCGTTAATCAAAGATGGTTATGTTTCCTAACCATAGACATGTGTTGTTATTTGATTAATGGGATCGCATCATTAGGAGAATGATATGATTGACATGACCCATTCCATTAGCTTAGCACCCGATCGTTTAGTATGTTGCTATTGCTTTCTTCATGACTTATACATGTTCCTATGACTATGAGATTATGCAACTCCCGTTTGCCGGAGGAACACTTTGTGTGCTACCAAACGTCACAACGTAACTGGGTGATTATAAAGGAGCTCTACAGGTGTCTCCAAAGGTACATGTTGAGTTGGCGTATTTCGAGATTAGGATTTGTCACTCCGATTGTCGGAGAGGTATCTCTGGGCCCTCTCGGTAATGCACATCACATAAGCCTTGCAAGCATTGCAACTAATGAGTTGGTTGCCAGATGATGTATTACGAAACGAGTAAAGAGACTTGCTGGTAACGAGATTGAACTAGGTATTGAGATACCGACGATCGAATCTCGGGAAAGTAACATACCGATGACAAAGGGAACAACGTATGTTGTTATGCGGTCTGACCGATAAAGATCTTCGTAGAATATGTGGAAGCCAATATGAGCATCCAGGTTCTGCTATTGGTTATTGACCGGAGACGTGTCTCGGTCATGTCTACATTGTTCTCGAACCCGTAGGGTCCGCACGCTTAAGTTTCGATGACAGTTATATTATGAGTTTATGAGTTTTGATGTACCGAAGGAGTTCGGAGTCCCTGATGAGATCGGGGACTGACGAGGAGTCTCGAAATGGTCGAGACGTAAAAATCGATATATTGGACGACTATATTCGGACATCGGAAATGTTCCGAGTGATTCGAGTATTTTTCGGAGTACCGGAGAGTTACGGGAATTCGCCGGGGAGTATATGGGCCTTATTGGGCTTTAGGGGAAAGAGATAGGAGAGGTTGGGCGCCCCCCAAGGCCTAGTCTGAATTGGACTAGGGGAAGGGCTGCGCCCCCTCCTTCCTTCTCTTCTCTTTTCCCTTGCCTTGACTCCTACTCCTACTACATGGAAGGACTCCTAGTTGGACTAGGAAAGGGGGAATCCTACTCCCGGTGGGAGTAGGACTCCCCTAGGGCGCGCCATAGAGAGGGCCGACCCTCCCCTCCTCCACTCCTTTATATACGGGGGCAGGGGGCACCCCATAGAGAGAAGTTGATCCACGTGATCATATTCTTAGCCGTGTGCGGTGCCCCCTTCCACCATAATCCTCGATAATATTGTAGCAGTGCTTAGGTGAAACCCTGCGACGGTAGAACATCAAGATCGTCATCACGCCGTCGTGCTGACGGAACTCTTCCCCGACACTTTGCTGGATCGGAGTCCGAGGATCTTCATCGAGCTGAACGTGTGCTAGAACTCGGAGGTGCCGTAGTTTCGGTGCTTGATCGGTCGGGCCGTGAAGACGTACGACTACATCAACCGCATTGTGCTAACGCTTCCGCTGTCGATCTACAAGGGTACGTAGATCACACTCTCCCCTCTCGTTGCTATGCATCACCATGATCTTGCGTGTGCGTAGGAAACTTTTTGAAATTACTACGTTCCCCCAACAATGGCATCCGAGCCTAGGTTTTATGTGTTGATGTTATATGCACGAGTAAAACACAAGTGAGTTGTGGGTGATATAAGTCATACTGCTTACCAGCATTTCATACTTTGGTTCGGCGGTATTGTTGGACGAAGCGGCCCGGACCGACATTACGCGTACGCTTACGCGAGACCGGTTCTCCCGACGTGCTTTGCAGAAAGGTGGCTAGCGGGTGTCAGTTTCTCCAACTTTAGTTGAACCGAGTGTGGCTACGCCCGGTCCTTGAGAAGGTTAAAACAACACCAACTTGACAAACTATCGTTGTGGTTTTGATGCGTAGGTAAGATTGGTTCTTGCTTAAGCCCGTAGCAGCCACGTAAAACTTGCAACAACAAAGTAGAGGATGTCTAACTTGTTTTTGCAGGGCATGTTGTGATGTGATATGGTCAAGACATGATGCTAAATTTTATTATATGAGATGATCATGTTTTGCAACCGAGTTATCGGCAACTGGCAGGAGCCATATGGTTGTCGCTTTATTGTATGCAATGCAACTGCGCTGTAATGCTTTACTTTATCACTAAGCGGTAGCGATAGTCGTGGAAGCATAAGATTGGCGAGACGACAACGATGCTACGATGATGATCAAGGTGTCATACCGGTGACGATGGTGATCACGACGGTGCTTCGAAGATGGAGATCACAAGCACAAGATGATGATGGCCATATCATATCACTTATATTGATTGCATGTGATGTTTATCTTTTATGCATCTTATCTTGCTTTGATTGACGGTAGAATTTTAATATGATCTCTCACTAATTATCAAGAAGTGTTCTCCCTGAGTATGCACCGTTGCGAAAGTTCTTCGTGCTGAGACACCACGTGATGATCGGGTGTGATAGGCTCTATGTTCAAATACAACGGGTGCAAAACAGTTGCACAGGCAGAATACTTAGGTTATACTTGACGAGCCAAGCATATACAGATATGGCCTCGGAACACGGAGACCGAAAGGTCGAGCGTGAATCATATAGTAGATATGATCAACATAGTGATGTTCACCAATGAAACTACTCCATCTCACGTGATGATCGAACATGGTTTAGTTGATTTGGATCACGTAATCACTTAGAGGATTAGAGGGATGTCTATCTAAGTGGGAGTTCTTAAGTAATATGATTAATTGAACTTTAATTTATCATGAACTTAGTCCTAGTAGTATTAGCATATCTATGTTGTAGATCAATAGCTCGCGTTGTTGCTTTCATATGTTTATTTTGATATGTTCCTAGAGAAAATTGTGTTGAAAAATGTTAATAGCAAAGATGCGGATTGGATCCGTGATCTGAGGTTTATCCTCATTGCTGCACAGAAGAATTATGTCCTTGATGCACCGCTAGGTGATGGACCTATTGCAGGAGCAGATGCAAACGTTATGAACGTTTGGCTAGCTCAATATGATGACTACTTGATAGTTTAGTGCACCATGCTTAACGGCTTAGAATCGGGACTTCAAAGACGTTTTTGAATGTCATGGACCATATGAGATGTTCCAGGAGTTAAAGTTAATATTTCAAGCAAATACCCGAGTTGAGAGATATGAAGTCTCCAACAAGTTCTATAGCTAAAAGATGGAGGAGAATCGCTCAACTAGTGAGCATGTGCTCAGATTGTCTGGGTACTACAATCGCTTGAATCAAGTGGGAGTTAATCTTCCATATAAAATAGTGATTGACAGAATTCTCTAGTCACCATCACCAAGTTAGTAGAACTTCATGATGAACTATATTATGCAAGGGATGACGAAAACGACTCCCGAGCTTTTCATGATGATGAAATCAATGAAGGTAGAAATCAAGAAAGAGCATCAAGTGTTGATGGTTGACAAGACCACTAGTTTCAAGAAAAAGGGCAAAGGGAAGAAGGGGAACTTCAAGAAGAACGGCAAGCAAGTTGCTACTCAAGTGAAGAAGCCCAAGTCTGATCCTAAGCCTGAGACTAAGTGCTTCTACTGCAAAGGAACTGGTCATTGGAAGCTGAACTACTCCAAGTGATTGGCGGATAAGAAGGATGGCAAAGTGAACAAAGGTATATTTGATATACATATTATTGATGTGTATTTTACTAGTGTTCATAGCAACCCCTCGGTATTTGATACTGGTTCAGTTGCTAAGAGTAGTAACTCAAAATGGGAGTTGCAGAATGAACAGATACTAGTTAAGGGTGAAGTGACGATGTGTGTTGGAAGTAGTTCCAAGATTGATATGATCATCATCGCACACTCCCTATACTTTCAGGATTAGTGTTGAACCTAAATAAGTGTTATTTGGTGTTTGTGTTGAGCATGAATATGATCTGATCATGTTTATTGTAATACGGTTATTCATTTAAGTAAGAGAATAAATTGTTGTTCTATTTACATGAATAAAACCTTATATGGTTACACACCCAATGAAAATAGTTCATTGGATCTCGATCGTAGTGATACACATAATCATAATATTGAAACCAAAAGATGCAAAGTTAATAATGATAGTGCAACTTATTTGTGGCACTGCCGTTTAGGTCATATTGGTGTAAAGCGCATGAAGAAACTCCATGCTGATGGGATTTTGGAATCACTTGATTATGAATCAGTTGATGCTTGCGAACCATGCCTCATGGGCAAGATGACTAAGACTCCATTCTCCGGAACAATGGAGCGAGCAACTGACTTGTTGGAAATAATACATACTGATGTATGTGATCCGATGAGTGTTGAGGCTCGCGGCGGGTATCGTTATTTTCTGACCTTCACAGATGATTTGAGCAGATATGGGTATATCTACTTGATGAAACACAAGTCTGAAACATTTGAATAGTTCAAAGAATTTCAGAGTGAAGTGGAAAATCATCGTAACAAGAAAATAAAGTTCCTACGATCTGATCGTAGAGAAGAGTATTTGAGTTACGAGTTTGGCCTTCAGTTAAAAACAATGTGAAATAGTTTCACTACTCACGCCACCTGGAACACCACAATGTAATGGTGTGTCCAAACGTCATAACCGTACTTTATTTGATATAGTGCAATCTATGATGTTTCTTACCGATGTACCACTAAAGTTTTGGGGTTATGCATTAGAGACAGCTGCATTCACGTTAAAAAAGGGGGCACCATCTAAATCCGTTGAGACGACACTGTATGAACTGTGGTTTGGCAAGAAACCAAAGTTGTCATTTCTTAAAGTTTGAGGTTGCGATGCTTATATGAAAAAGTTTCATCCTGATAAGCTCAAACCCAAATGGGAGAAGTGCGTCTTCATAGGATACCCAAAAGAAAATGTTGGGAACACCTTCTATCACAGATCCGAAGGCTCGATATTTGTTGCTGAGAATGGATCCTTTCTAGAGAAGGAGTTTCTCTCGAAAGAAGTGAGTGGGAGGAAAGTAGAACTTAATGAGGTAACTATACCTGCTCCTTTATTGGAAAGTAGTTCATCACAGAAATCTGTTCCTGTGACTACTACACCAATTAGTGAGGAAGCTAATGATGATGATCATGTAACTTCAGATCAAGTTACTACCAAAACTCGTAGGTAAACCAGAGTGAGATCCGCACCAGAGTGGTACGGTAATCCTGTTCTGGAGGTCATGTTACTTGACCATGACGAACCTACAAACTATGAGGAAGCGATGATGAGCCCAGATTCTACGAAATGGTTTGAGGCCATGAAATCTGAGATATGATCCATGTATGAGAACAAAGTATGGACTTTGATGGATTTGCCCGATGATCGGCAAACCATAAAAAATAAATGGATCTTCAAGAGGAAGACGGACGCTGATAGTAGTATTACTATCTACAAAGCTAGACTTGTCGAAAAAGGTTTTTGACAAAGTTCAAGGTGTTGACTACGATGAGATTTTCTCACTCGTATCGATGCTTAAAGTCTGTCCGAATCATGTTAGCAATTGCCGCATTTTATGAAATCTGGCAAATGGATAATAAAACTGCAATCCTTAATGGATTTCTTAAAGAAGAGTTGTATATGATGGAACCAGAAGGTTTTATCAATCCTAAAGGTGTTAACAAAATGTTCAAGCTCCAGCGATCCATCTATGGACTGGTGCAAGCATCTCAGAGTTGGAATATACACTTTGATGAGTTGATCAAAGCATATAGTTTTATACAGACTTGTGGTGAAGCCT
>NW_025228461.1:6594-8687 GCF_018294505.1 Triticum aestivum | reverse complement strand
TATTTACAAGAAAGTGAGTGGGAGCACTACAACAATTCTGATAAGTATATGTGAATGACATATTGTTGATCGGAAATAATGTAGAATTATTCTGCAAAGCATAAAGGAGTGGTTGAAAGGAGTTTTTTCAAAGAAAGACCTCGGTGAAGCTGCTTACATATTGAGCATCAAGATCTATAGAGATAGATCAAGACGCTTGATAAGTTTTTTCAATGAGTACATACCTTGACAAGATTTTGAAATAAGTTCAAAATGGAACAATCAAAGAAAGAGTTCTTGCCTGTGTTACAAGGTGTGAAATTGAGTAAGACTCAAAGCCCGACCACGGCAGAAGATAGAAAGAGAATGAAAGTCATTTCCTATGCCTCAACCATAGGTTCTATAAAGTATGCCATGCTGTGTACCAGACCTATTGTATACCCTACACTGTTTTTAGCAAGGGAGTACAATAGTGATCTAGGATTAGATCACTGGATAGCGGTCAAAATTATCCTTAGTGGAATAAGGATATGTTTCTCGATAATGGAGGTGACAAAATATTCATCGTAAAAGGGTTACGTTGATACAAGTTTTGGCACTGATCCGGATGACTCTAAGTCTTCATCTGGATACATATTGAAAGTGGGAGCAATTAGCTAAAGTAGCTCCGTGCAGAGCATTGTAGACATAGAAATTTGCAAAATACTTACGGATCTGAATATGACAGACCCGTTGACTAAAATTATCTCACAAGCAAAACATGATCACACCTTAGTACTCTTTGGGTGTAAATCACATAGCGATGTGAACTAGATTACTGACTCTAGTAAACCCTTTGGGTGTTGGTCACATGTCGATGTGAACTATGGGTGTTAACCACATAAAGATGTGAACTATTGATGTTAAATCACATGGCAATGTGAACTAGATTATTGACTCTAGTGCAAGTGGGAGACTGAAGGAAATATGCCCTAGAGGCAATAATAAAGTTATTATTTATTTCCTTATTTCATGATAAATGTTTATTATTCATGCTAGAATTGTATTATCTGGAAACATAATACTTGTGTGAATACATAGACAAACTAAAAGTCACTAGTATGCCTCTACCTGACTAGCTCGTTAATCAAAGATGGTTATGTTTCCTAACCATAGACATGTGTTGTTATTTGCTTAACGGGATCACATCATTAGGAGAATGATATGATTGACATGACCCATTCCATTAGCTTAGCACCCGATCATTTAGTATGTTGCTATTGCTTTCTTCATGACTTATACATGTTCCTATGACTATGAGATTATGCAACTCCCGTTTGCCGGAGGAACACTTTGTGTGCTACCAAACGTCACAACGTAACTGGGTGATTATAAAGGAGCTCTACAGGTGTCTCCAAAGGTACATGTTGAGTTGGCGTATTTCGAGATTAGGATTTGTCACTCTGATTGTCGGAGAGGTATCTCTAGGCCCTCTCGGTAATGCACATCACATAAGCCTTGCAAGCATAGCAACTAATGAGTTGGTTGCCAGATGATGTATTACGAAACGAGTAAAGAGACTTGCTGGTAACGAGATTGAACTAGGTATTGAGATACCGACGATCGAATCTCGGGCAAGTAACATACCGATGACAAAGGGAACAACGTATGTTGTTATGCGGTCAGACCGATAAAGATCTTCGTAGAATATGTGGGAGCCAATATGAGCATCCAGGTTCCACTATTGGTTATTGACCGGAGACGTGTCTCGGTCATGTCTACATTGTTCTCGAACCCATAGGGTCCGCACGCTTAAGGTTTCGATGACAGTTATATTATGAGTTTATGAGTTTTGATGTACCGAAGGAGTTCGGAGTCCCGGATGAGATCGGGGACATGACGAGGAGTCTCGAAATGGTCGAGACGTAAAAATCGATATATTGGACGACTATATTCGAACATCGGAAAGGTTCCGAGTGATTTGAGTATTTTTCGGAGTACCGAAGAGTTACGGGAATTCGCCGGGGAGTATATGGGCCTTATTGGGCTTTAGGGGAAAGAGATAGGAGAGGTTGGGCGCCCCCCCAAGGCCTAGTCCGAATTGGACTAGGGGAAGGGCTGCGCCCCCTCCTTCC
>NW_025228461.1:0-4348 GCF_018294505.1 Triticum aestivum | reverse complement strand
CACGGAAATCTGGCTATTCGTACATAGGGGTAGTTTAGATCTTTTTTTAGTTTGCTAACGAAGGGGATTGGCCCTCAGCCTGCAATTCCCATTGAGTGCATGATCGACTGGCCCTCTATCCACACCTCCATGGCTCCGCCTCCTCTCCAATCGACCTCATGACACATTTCTTCAACATTGTAAAAAGATATGATTCAATCGCAAGGAAAAAAGGATTTCGACCATTATAATTACACTTATCAACTTGTCCAAGTGTTGGCGTTCCTATAATTCAGGCATCGAAAATCCTAGTCCTACTGAAAAGTCTTATAAAAAATATACGTGCTAGTTTATTTTGGATTGTAACTACCCCATAATTTTAGCTAACCATCATTAGATTGAACTAAAAACTGTAGGCACCAATAGCATGCGCCTGGTTCAGTTTTTACAGCTTCAGTTACCTAAATGAATACATTAGATTGTATTTAGTCTTCCATTCGCAAAAAAGGAATATATTTAGTTTTCACAATTGAAGTCTTTGTTCACTTGTATGCAAGCAAAGTAAAGTGTCAAAAGGTTTTGTGGTGTACTTGTATGATGAAAGAAATGACAAACTCCTTACTAACTTGGTCAAAACCTATGGCATGCTTACGGGGGTGCAAAAAAAGGACAGGTAAGTCATTAGTAGTAGACCAACAACTATAATCGGCACTGCGATGTCAATTGTGACGCTGCCTCTCTTCACAATTAAAATTAGTAGTGCCTTGAAAGTAGCTACAATGAGTCAGTTCCCAACCAATTTCACACATTTTCCATGATGCATGGGTGGGGACTACTCCCTGCTCTAACTTCCTAGTTAATTGATGGCTGGCGTGACATGAACTAAGAGGGTGTTTGGATACTCTCTAGTCATGTGACTAGTAGTAGTCAGACTAAAAGTTTTTAGTCAGGCCCTGTTTGGAAGGTGACTACTACTAGTCAGCATTAAATGTCTCAGTATTAAATTCTTCTCTCTCCCTTCCATTTATCTCTCTTCTCTCCCTTGTGCAACAGCAACTACCGCTATACTCCCGCGCAAGGAAGGAAAGCAGCAAAGTCCTGTTCCTTTTCTCCCTCACGCCATGCAACAACAGCTCTCAATACCTTTTTTTTCTCTCCTCACGCAAGCAACACAAGCACCAGACTATCCCTCACGGACGGAGTGCTGCGGGCGCGGCGCGGCGGAGCGCTGCGGGCGCGGCGGGAGTACGGACGCGGGAGCGGCGCGGCGGAATGCGGCGGCGGCGGTGGAAAGGGAAGCGGCGGAGTGGAAAGGGGAGCGGCTGCCCCCTGCCTGCGTGCGAAGGGGATGGGGCGGCAGATGCGTCGCCCGCAACAGGATGGGCCCGCCAATTGATTAGAGGAGAGACTTTAGTCACTTTTAGTTGGGGGTGGGATGACTAGGGACTAAACTAGTTTTAGTCACCCATTAGTCAGGGGTGTTTGGAGGTTTACTGACTAAAAGTGACTACTACTAGTCTCTAGTCTCTAGCCACTAGTGATCCAAACACCCTCTAACTTATATAACATGCATATTATGTGTTTGTACTACTTGAAACAGTGTTTTTTATAACATTCATCAAGAGTATAACTTGTTTTAAAACGCAATGGATGTTCAACTACTTGCACATTCACAACTTCTCGCCGTTACTTTCATGTGAGTTCACTCTCAAATATAATATTTCCCTTTAATTACTTAGCTTTTGGCAAGAGATCATGAACTAAACATGCATAAATAGTGCTAACTAACACGAAAGAAGCAAAATTACGGAGAACCTTGGCCTTCGCTTCTTACAGTGTAAGGGTGACACTGTAATGTGGACTCGGCAGATGGATGCTAAACTAGTGCGTACTGGAGTATTATGTTTCAATCCTCCATTTGCTAAGTGGGATCCCACTTGAGCCCATATAATTTATGCATGTTTTGATGGGGGTGTCCAGTTACTCCCACTAAACGTAGTGGGATCAGGTGGGTTGGAGGTGGGACGCCCATGTATTGTCCCACCTGCAGCCTGACATGCGGTTAAAAAAGACACGATAAACAGTTCTTGAATGAGTTACTCAACACATATCCCATGGTCACAATCTATTTATTTTTTTCTTACAAATAACTAACAAAGAGAAGAGATGTATAGAAGTCCTATATAAACTCCACTGTCTTAGGACATCAAGATGAGTATGATATGTTTTCAGGTTTACTTCCCTCTTTATCTAGGTTCACTCTATCTAAAATATTGGAGGACAACAAATACATGTGCCATATCCAGATCCGCTCGGGCCTAACACTACCTCCACTCATGATATCCAGTGGCACGCAAAAAGGGAGTGTAGGGATTAAAGTGAATGACAACATAGGTCACTATTTCCAAACACACAAGGGGCTAAGGCAAGGAGACCCGATGTCACCGATCTTGTTTAACATAGTGGTTGATATGCTCACTATCTTGATAGGTCGGGCAAAGGATGCATGGCAGGTAGGTGGCCTGGTCCCACATCTAGTTGACGGAGGGATTTCCATTCTTCAGTATGCTGATGATACTATCATCTTTATGGAGCATGACTTGGCGAAAGCAAAAAACATGAAGCTGCTATTATGCTTATTTGAACAATTATCTGGCCATAAAATTAACTTCCACAAGAGCGAATTGTTTTGCTTTGGAAGAGCAAAGGATGACCAGGACACGTATAAACAATTGTTCGGATGTGAATTGGGCTCCTTACCGTTTACGTACTTAGGTATACCCATTCATCATCGTAAGCTGACTAACATTAAGTGGAAATGCATCGAGGATCGCTTTGAAAAGAAACTAAGCTGTTGGAAAGGGAAGCTCATGTCATACGGAGGACGATTGATTCTGATTAATTCGGTCCTTACCAGTATGCCTATGTTTCACTTATCCTTTTTCCAGGTTCCGATGGGAGTCAGGAAAAGGTTAGATTTCTACCGATCTCGATTCTTTTGGCAGAATGACGAGCTCAAACGAAAGTATAGGCTTGCTAAGTGGGATATAATCTGTAGGCCGAAGGACCAAGGGGGTCTAGGTATTAAAAATTTGGAAGTCAAAAACATATGTCTCCTTAGCAAGTGGCTATTTAAACTGTCGTCTAAGACGGAAGCTACTTGGGCACAAATTTTGCGTAATAAGTATCTTTATGCTAAAACCTTGGCTCAGGTAAATGTGAGGCCTTCCGACTCACCTTTTAGAAGGGTTTGATGAGAGTCAAACAACTTTTTTTCAACAAGTCAAAATTTATTGTCGGGAATGGTGCCACTACGAGGTTTTGGGAGGATACGTGGCTTGGGGAGACTCCCCTTGCACTTAAATATCCTACTTTGTACAACATTGTGCGACGTAGAGAAGCCTACGTTGCAACTGTTCTACAATCCTCTCCCCTCAATATTAGTTTTTGGAGGACGCTAGTTGGAACTCGTTGGGAGGCCTGGCTCCACCTTGTTAGACGTTTAATGGAGGTTCGGCTGACCCAGCAACCAGATCAGCTATATTGGAAACTTAGTAAGAATGGTGTGTTCTCGGTTAAGTCTATGTATCTGGATGTCATTAACTCTTGAAGGAAATATGCCCTAGAGGCAATAATAAAGTTATTATTTATTTCCTTATTTCATGATAAATGTTTATTATTCATGCTAGAATTGTATTATCCGGAAACATAATACTTGTGTGAATACGTAGACAAACTAAAAGTCACTAGTATGCCTCTACTTGACTAGCTCGTTAATCAAAGATGGTTATGTTTCCTAACCATAGACATGTGTTGTTATTTGATTAATGGGATCGCATCATTAGGAGAATGATATGATTGACATGACCCATTCCATTAGCTTAGCACCCGATCGTTTAGTATGTTGCTATTGCTTTCTTCATGACTTATACATGTTCCTATGACTATGAGATTATGCAACTCCCGTTTGCCGGAGGAACACTTTGTGTGCTACCAAACGTCACAACGTAACTGGGTGATTATAAAGGAGCTCTACAGGTGTCTCCAAAGGTACATGTTGAGTTGGCGTATTTCGAGATTAGGATTTGTCACTCCGATTGTCGGAGAGGTATCTCTGGGCCCTCTCGGTAATGCACATCACATAAGCCTTGCAAGCATTGCAACTAATGAGTTGGTTGCCAGATGATGTATTACGAAACGAGTAAAGAGACTTGCTGGTAACGAGATTGAACTAGGTATTGAGATACCGACGATCGAATCTCGGGAAAGTAACATACCGATGACAAAGGGAACAACGTATGTTGTTATGCGGTCTGACCGATAAAGATCTTCGTAGAATATGTGGAAGCCAATATGAGCATCCAGGTTC
>NW_025228460.1:41273-55952 GCF_018294505.1 Triticum aestivum | reverse complement strand
TGGCGGCACCACACCCTCTTCCCCTCCCCCACCTTCTCTCTTTTCCCTTGGCCACCGCGCGCTGGCTCTCACACCAGTCCATTCGGTGGACCCTAGAAGCAGAGCAGGCCCTCCAGCAAATGAAAGTATATCTGACTTCACCGCCTGTCATAGTGGCTCCCGAACCCCGACAACCATTGCTCTTGTATATCTCTTCGACCCCCCATGTTGTGAGGGCGCCATTGGTGGTCAAGCAAGAGGAAAATGTTCCTCCTCCAGGTCCAAGAGGGACCTAGGAAACAGGATGTAGAAAAATGGTCTGTCCAACACTAGGGTGAAATTACTATTATTTACAAGAATATAATAGAAAATAATACCATACTAGCATAATTTTAGTCCTTGTCGTTGATAGTGGTAAGATGATCTGGCCAACCATGTGGTCGTTCCCATCCGCATACAGAACCATCATACTAGTTTTGCTTAACAAGGGAGCCCAATGAAAAGAACATATCAAATGTTATCACTATTGAACACCATAGACAACACACCATGGAACACATGGCCAGGACCATCTTAGCATAGATTTAGTAAGATCCGGTTAACCTCTCACATGATATTTCCATGGAGGAATTTCATCAAGCAACACTGACTCCTGAGTCAGCTGCTCCATTGGTAACATTGTGAGGCACTATAGGCGGTGGAGGACGACACCTTGGCTAGTAACATCATGTCCACCACCATCGGTAGCAATAACTGCAAGCCCAAGCATGTGAGCTGAGTGCCCCGGGCTAGTTACAATCTGCAAGTGTTTGCTCGACTATTTGCCATATTAATTGAGCGGCTGCACTAGAGCCATGGGTGCCGACCGGCCGCCAACGCTCAGTTTGCGTGAGTTGAGAAAAAGAAGGCGGCGGTGCCCAGCTGTGCAATTGAGCGAGAATTGTTGTTCGAGTTCCAAAGGTAGACTAACTCCGATCAGTCCATCTCTCTTATCACATGTGAGTATCCACAAAAGTTGTGTGGGCAAAACACCGCCCCTTATCCAAGAGCCAAAACTTCAGCAATGAATGGGTCTAAGACTCCTCAAGCCCCGAGGAACGCCATATGAGACCGGGCTACACCTCCCGCTCCTACTTTCATGCAAACAAACTTTTCTGCATGAGTTGGACGTACAAGCCAAATTTTGAGATGGTGCATCCAATGAACATTTTTTTAATCAATTGGACGTACGAGCCAAGTTTTTTTTTGAGGGGAGGGGACGTATGAGCCAAGCTTTGAGATGGTGCGTCCAATGAACCTTTTTTCCTTTTCACAAAAAAACTCATGGACCGTCGATCGCGTTTTGACTTGGATCCAAAACAAATCCTATGTGAGTTGTTTTGGAACTCTTTTCCTTTCTTTTTTATGGTGATCCTCCTTTACCTTGGACCTATCCTCCTAAACAGGAGGCCACGGGACGCAACTCTGAGTGCACTACGGAACTGGCAGAATTCGAGATGCCATAGTGGAATAACAATAAAAAAGCTCCACATGTAAACTAGGCGTACCTTGCAATATTGAGGCAATCTGATTCGGATTCGAAGCCCATGTGATGTTGAGACATGTCCAACATGAAGTGTATTGGGTAGTGGAAAATTTTATATTAATTAATGATAGAGTCATAAAGAAAACATACCAGATTGTTGCCATTGTTGTAACTTCTCATCTCTAACATATTGATGGTGTTTAGCATACTGGATAAAACAAGGCAAGCAAAATACTTATGTTGCATATCCTCTTTATATTTCAAAATATATATGAAGTGTTTAGGTGGGATGACGTCTTCAATAAGAATTGGTAATATTCACTTGATGTAGTAATGCACCCAACGATCTGATGAATCAATATGGTTCTAGTCAAATGAACTGTTGGCATGAATACATTCTATCAAAATTTGTAATTCACTCATGGATCCTTACGGTAAGGGTTATTGTGCATATGAAATAAATCAACCTCAACTTGGCTTAGGTAGAAATGAGATGTCTGCATCAGTGACATGTAAGTCCAAATAGGGGAACGACTCTGCTAGAAGTGAATTGTTCCATTTACCAAGCCACAGAGATTCATATCCTATGTTTCCCAATCTACATGAACATATCCCCCTAAAAATAATAGTAAGAGTACACTATTCTCAAATCATATTCATCCTCTCAAATTTCTCCTTGCGCACATAAACGCATGCCCAAGCTGTAGAGAACAAATATGAGCAACAATAGTATAAGTGTGTGTCACTGATTAATCGAGGCAACCCGGAAAAACCATCATCCATATGAAATATCTTCTCATGCATATTAGTGCTTGCTAGTCGAATAACTGATATAATCAGGTTTTAATTGGAATAGATCTAGATAAACAATATTTATAAATAATGTGTTATTATATTTCACATTAGGATATCCATTACTAAATTATTCATGGGAGTCCTTTTAGTTTGTACGGTGATAAACATGAAGTAATGATACCGCGTCGAGTGACAACCAGTTTCATGTGATGCATAATATTGGAGTAAGATTCTATAAATTTCTTTGATTGATTATTGAATGTGCATATATATGTGATTATTTATTCCTGGCCATGTCCCTTTCTTTTATGTAGCTAGTCTTCTGCTATTAATATATGCATCCGGACCAAAAATTAAGATCTTATTGTATATCATAATCAATTGAAGTCATTAAGTCAAACATGGGAATATTTCACCTTTCTTCCATGAAGGTGAGAATAAAATATGACAATCGTGAGAGTACCCCCACCCCAAACCCCACCCAACATGAGGCCACCGCCTCGGCGTGCACAGACCATCCACCCAACTAGGGCCAATTGAGGCCTCGCTGCCACCCACACCAGTAGCAACATAGGCTCTTCTGGTGGATGCCCTGTAGCCGACAAGAAGAAGAGGGTTGGAGGAGTGTGCCACAATGACAAAATCCTAATCGCCCTTGAATGGCCTACAGAGAGTGATGCGAGGGCGAATCGCAGGATGGAACTATAAATTTCTTCTCTATGCTATGGTTGATCTTGCACCATATCCTCATCTCGGTGATATCTAGTCAAGAAGGTAGAAAGGATTTTGTAGCTTCAAACAAGGTAAAAAAAATCTTGGATGAACATAGCGTGAGGATTTGTAGAGATTAATTTGAAGAGGTCATTGGCATACTTAGGAGGTTGGCCTTGGCCACGTAGTACATTCCAAGAGCAGAAAATAAAACTAGTTTTGTGAGAGAGAAAATTTGTGTGCACCAGGATAGGATAGGATTGCTAACTCAATGATATGAGGTCACTAGACGACCGATTGCGTAAGGATGGACGATCCAAAGGATACATGTACCTAACATAGCGAGGCAGGGGGCGTTAAATATCTGACGTTCCATTGGCATGGTTTACTGGCTGTTTCTTAGGTAATAAGTTCTTGTGTTGTCGGATGTGATGTTGGACCTAATATTTGTATGGTCCAAAGGACGATATTTGTGTGAATAAGAACGACTTAACAGGTAAGATTATGATTCCCCTAAGAAAGGAAAGATTCTGATTCACGGAAAAACATGAAGGAGTTTGCATATATATAGCAGTGTGACCCGCGTATTTGCGCAGCTATACTTGATATATATTATTCGTTGTTGCATTCATCTAGGATAATATGAACAACATTTACATCTCGGGACAATAAAATTAGATTTTGGCGCAAATTCAATTCCTTTTTGTATGAAGTTGTTGGCAAGTACAATGGTGTGTGATGGTGAAGGACGAAAAGGGTCATGGTATGTGTCCCATAATGCAAAAAAATATTATCTCTCATACTATTTTTCAGCTTTCGCTATTCCAGTCCTTCTCATCCCTTGATTCTATCCACAAAGATTTTTTGGAATTTTAGAGAAAATGTAAATATTTATTTCTTATACTTGATTTTTTTATTTGCCCATATTTCTATGAATACCATATCATACCTGATCCATATGCTCGATGTCTTCTCGTAATACTCCAATTCTATCTCGCTTTCCAATGTAAATCAATGTAACTATCATTGAGTGTTCCCGAGATTTGTGAAATGTTCTCTCACTCACCCTCGTCATAACTTGTTATTCTCTGTGGTGCGAATGTCATTGTTTTCTCTGGCAGTAGTTTGTCTAGAGAATGTTATCCTATTTAATTTTTCTGCATTAGTCAATAATATGCAACAAAAATTACAGGAGAAATATTGTAGCCAGACTGTGCAGCTTGATAAAACACAATCAGAATTATTAAAAAATCAATATATCAAATTTTATATATATGAATGAATCATTTTATTTATCCACATCATAAAAGATTTATCTAGGATGTATTTTACAAAAGATTAAAAAACTCGTATTCTCGACCGACATGATAAAACTGCATATATAATTATTATCACAAACTGACAAATTTCATGGATTTTGGTGTTTATGATTGGTTGGCGATCTTTGCATCTGTCCCTCTGACATTTTTGTTGATTTTTGTGGCTGTTTCACTATGTAGTTTGCGAATGTTTTTTCTATAGCATTTTTTCCTTGGGTAATGTTGCCTTCCTATTACTGCTGGCCTTGCGGAGTTTCTATAGACCTCATGCAAAATTATGTACTCCCTCAGTTTCTTTTTACTCTGAATATGAGCTTGTCTCAAGTCAAACTCTTCAATGTTTGACTAACTTTTATACGAAAAAATAAATACAAAATTGACATCATTAGATCCATTGTGGAATAAATTTGTCATATTATATTTATTTGGTATTGTAGATCTTGATATTTTTCCTATAAATATATTCAAGCTTTACAAAATTTGGCTTCGGATAAATATAATAAATGGAGTAAAAACAACCGAGGGAGAACATATATGCCTAAGCAAAAGTATTTCCCTTTTTTACCGGTAGGCCTTTCCTTGTCTATATGTGCCACATAGATGCAAACCCAAATGGCTAATTTCTCGATGCCTATGTATGCGATCCTTTTTGTGTGTGACCGTTGCTCACTGATTAAAGTCATGAATACTTTTGTTTATCTTTTAATCTCAACCTTTATATTAGAATCAAGAGATCGTGTATTTTTAAGATACGTCGATTTTGATTATATCTTATTAAGAATTAGTGACATATATTCCTGTTGATATTTAGATTTATGCATCAGTTCTTGTGTTTTTATTTATAAACATTTAACGGTGCGTAGTTTGTAATCATTGCATGCTGACACCTCAGTCTATCTTTTTTTTTTAAGGCCTGTACTTTTATTTGTATTTCAAATATCTCCATTTATTTGTATGTTCACAGACTTTTTTGTTTCTCATACTCATGATCCTAATCTATCGGCCAAAATATTTTTGCCTAATAGACGAGACATGTCTATTGAAGTATATAGTACTTCTAGTTGACTTTCATACGTGCAAGTATCGCTGGCCTGTATAATTTTTTAGGCGTGCTGCACTTTAGCTTTCTTGGACGTTTGGGCGTCTTGGTTCATGGCCCGATGCCAAGATGAGTGTGTTTTATTGGCTGCCATGCTACAGGCGAGAGTCCCTTATTTTAGTAATAGTATACACAGTAATTAATAGATAGATGTATCCAGCACAGATCGACCTTTGTATTTCATTCATATCGGTGCAATACAGATTACAACCCATTAATGCATGATAAGGAAAGGAAATGACCAAATAAAAATGTTGACGAAATATTTAATTTCGTCCAGATCCAGGGTAGATGCAGAGCATGTACCAAAGATTGACGCGACGACTTCATTTCATCAAATCAAAAAAAAAAGATTAACGCGAAGACTTAAGTAGAAGATGCATATGTAAACTAGGCATACGAAACTAGTGTCCATATGCACTGGACTCGGGCTCTCAGTACGGGAAGCCGGCGTTGGGTTGATGGAGCCCCTGCTGCACCGTCTCCATCCCGGCAGTGAACTCCGGACGCGGCAGCATCACATCAAGCCATTGATCTATCTCCTTGTCTAGCCCTGCGTCGAACCCCGGCGGCTTAGGCATCGTCATCTGCATCTGCTCCGTATCCATCCCGGCAGCCAACCCCGGCGGCGGAGGCATCTCCTGCACATCCATCCCGGCGGCGACCACCTGAGACGGAGGCAGCGGCGCCATCACCATCTGCTGCATATCCATCCCGGCCTCGAAACCCTGCTCCTGTGGCGGAGGCACCAGAAACTGGAACTCCATCCCGTCGTTGGCGGTGCCGCTGCTGCTACCGAACTCCAAGGAGATCTGGGGCGGCGGCGGCGGCGGGGCCACCTCCGCCATGCGGCTCATGTGGGCGTGCATCGCCTCGAGGAGAACCTGGTTGGCGCGATCGGAGACGGCGTCCTTCATCTGCATCAGCGCGGCGAAGAAGGCCGCCATGTCCTCGTCTCCCATGTCGCGCGCCTTGGGGTCGAACCAAGCCGCTATCTGGTCCCCCGCAGAGCGCTCTTTCGCCATGGCCTTGTCCGTGCGCTTGGTCCGCTTCTTCAACTCGACCAGCTCCGTGCGCAGCTCGTCGAACTCCTGCTGCAGCTTCTCGAGCTTCTCGTCTTCGCCGGCAGCGCCCTCCCCGGCCAGCAAGCGGTGGTCGGCAGCGCCCTCCTCCCTCGCGCCAGCCCCCGCAGCCTCCCCCGCCAAGAAGCGTTTCACGACGGAGTCGACGGAGGGGTCGCCGAAGGAGAAGGCCCTGCCGCGGGGAGAGAAGGCGAGGGCGGCCACCTGGGCGCCGGTGAGGACCGCCAGATCCGTGGCCTTGCTGAAGAACCCCTGGCGGCGCTTGGAGTAGCAGACGAACCGGGCATCCTCCTGCTCGATCCGGCGGATGACGATCTTCTTCCGGCCGCTGCCACCTCTCCGGTTGGGCGCCGCCATTGCTCGCTTGCTCGGTGGCTAGCCTCAGAGAAAGGGAGGAAGAGGAGTGGCTGTGGGTGTGGCTTTGGTGTGGCTACGTCTCGGGGTCGGGGGGGTTTATATAGCAAGCGTCCGAAGAGGAATCCCTTCTTCCCTGGGCTACGTACATTAAAACTTCGTGATTGGCAATGAGATACGATTGGGTATACATTAAACTCACGCGTCAAAGGATAACTACGTACACCCTATTATTTACTTCCTCTGTTCCAAAATAGATGACCCAACTTTATACTAACCTTAGTACAAAGTTGAGTCATCTATTTTGGAACGGAGAGAGTATTTAGAAACTATTCCTTCGCACCCCCAAAAGAAAGCGTTCCTTTTTTTTCTTTTGTATGCGCTTAGCTGAATCAGTTGCACCGGGTGGTTTCCGCAGGAGGGCACGAAGCTTGGATACAGCTCTCAACCGGACGTAACGACGCGGGTCAAGGGAGGGAGGGAACCTGAGTCACTCGCATCTCCTGGCTCCTGCTCCTCTGGGAAAAAAAACAGAAAACAGGCAAGTTGACTCGGACCCTCTATGGGCGACGAGTGCATGCCGGCACCCTTGACGGCGTCTTCCTTGACCATGAGCTCCAACATCCGGCCCCGCCCCACGCTCATCACGACCTCGATCGAGGCACATGGAGGTCGGGTCGGTCCTGCACGGCGCGCGCCATGACCATCCAGCGACCTTGCACGACAACAAATCACAGTAAACCATGCGACATACGGCGTCCTCCAAGCCCGACAGTTCGGTCCACCAACAAATCGGTTCGGTTCGGTTCGGTTCGGTTCGGTTATAACCCAAGTCACATGATGCTTTTGGGGGAGGAAGAAATCGAGAGTCACAAGCTTGGGCAAGTAAAGTAAATACGAGCTGAAGACCAAATCAACCGTAAGATGCGTACCGCACAATGCTTCTGGCCGGAGGAATTAATGGTAAGAGGAAATGACAGACGCGTATTTGCACATGTATTGTATTACGGATTTTGAATTTGCTAACCACATGCCCCATGCGGTTTTTGCATGTATAGTTTTTATTTGCATATACATATGTCATATGGATGTACCTCCTCTGACGTGACTTGTTTGTAGCAAATATAGTCATATGTAATTTTTGAATCTTTTAAATCTCAGCCATTAAAAATTCTGATAAACGGTGTCAAAATTGTAGATTATGTGAGTGCATGTGATGGCTCGTTTGTCCCTTATTTTAGTAATAGTATACAGAGTAATTAATAGATAGATGTATCCAGCACAGATCGACCTTTGTATTTCATTCATATCGGTGCAATACAGATTACAACCCATTAATGCATGATAAGGAAAGGAAATGGCCAAATAAAAATGTTGATGAAATATTTAATTTCGTCCAGATCCAGGGTAGATGCACAGCATGTACCAAAGATTGACGCGACGACTTCATTTCAAACAAAAAAAAAATTAACGCGAAGACTTAAGTAGAAGATGCATATGTAATCTAGGCATACGGAAGCCGGCGTTCAGTTGATGGAGCCCCTGCTGCACCGTCTCCATCCCGGCAGTGAACTCCGGACGCGGCAGCATCAAGCCATTGATCTATCTCCTTGTCTAGCCCTGTGTCGAACCCCGGCGGCTTAGGCATCGTCATCTGCATCTGCTCCAGATCCATCCCGGCGGCCAACCCCGGCGGCGGAGGCATCTCCTGCACATTCATCCCGGCGGCGACCACGTGAGACGGAGGGGGCGGCGGCATCACCATCTGCTGCATATCCATCCCAGCCTCGAACCCCTGCTCCTGTGGCGGAGGCACCACAAACTGGAACACCATCCCGTCGTTGGCGGTGCCGCTGCTGCTACCGTACTCAAAGGTGCTGCCACCGAAGATCCGGGGCGGCGGCGATGGGGGGGCCACCTCCGCCATGCGGCTCATGTGGGCGTGCATCGCCTCGAGGAGAACCTGGTTGGCGCGATCGAAGACGGCGTCCTTCATCTGCATCAGCGCGGCGAAGAAGGCCGCCATGTCCTCGTCTCCCATGTCGCGCGCCTTGGGGTCGAACCAAGCCGCTATCTGGTCCCCCGCAGAGCGCTCTTTCGCCATGGCCTTGTCCGTGCGCTTGGTCCGCTTCTTCAACTCGACCAGCTCCGTGCACAGCTCGTCGAACTCCTGCTGCAGCTTCTCGAGCTTCTCGTCTTCGCCGGCAGCGCCCTCCCCGGCCAGCAAGCGGTGGTCGGCAGCGCCCTCCTCCCTCGCGCCAGCCCCCGCAGCCTCCCCTGCCAGGAAGCGTTCCACGACGGAGTCGACGGAGGGGTGGCCGAAGGAGAAGGCCCTGCCGTGGGGAGAGAAGGCGAGGGCCGCGGTAAGAAATTAGATGAAATGTAATAACTATTTTATTTTTAGTGTTGGCATTACTGCATTGTGTCATTTTGCTTAGTTTACACAGATCGTCCCATGCAATGTGAGGTTGAAATTCAACAAGCTGACAGGAGACACTGTGACATTTGAGGCTCCTGGGGGGCCGTACACTATGGAGGTCGAGAAAGGACGCAATATGTCGCAGATTGGAGGAGATGGATGGGCCCGTTTTGTCGCTCGCATGCATCTTACTGGTGGTGAGTTGATCAGCTTCAACTTCCGAGCAGAAAGACCCAAGCTAGCTGTCATTTATCTCAACCTGGTGGAAGATGATGAAGATGACGAAGATGATGAATATGATGAAGATAATGAGGACCCACTCGATGAAGATGATGAGGACCCACTTCATGAAGCCATCGTAGCTCAAAAAACAAGGCTGAGTGAGGAGGAGGTGTCCAACCTGTGGGACATAATTCCGCCACGTGCTGACTTTGTCGGGGTGCCATTCGTGACCCGCTTGACAAATACCATGGTTGATCGACATGATATGGTATGTTTTACTTACAAATGCAAATTAATAGTGTGAATTACTTAGTGTACAGTCCAATGATATGGTATATGTTGTGTGGAATCTAGTCGATGATATATATGTTTTAGTGTAGAGTTCGATCACATGCTTATTAATTGATATGTTTTTCTTATTCAGAAATTGGCAAAGAGCATATCTGTGAGTTATGGTATCGAGCCTGATGAAGAAGGCTCAGCTGGACTACGCCTTACTGCAAGGGGCTCCGTCACAACCTGTACTTACCGTGTGGACACGGACGGTCGCACACACTTAAGCTCGGTTGGGTGGAAGAAATTCCTCGATGGCAAGAATCTTCGTGTTGGACAGGCCATCCTAATTACTATCAGGAACACCAACCGCCCAGGCTTGAGGATGATGATTGTCTTCGATATCATCTAGAACTACATATGTGTGTGTGGCTATATCATCTAGAACTACATATGTGTGTGTGGCTATATCATCTAGAACTACATATGATGATCGTCGTCGATATCATCTAGAACTACATATGATGATGGCCGTTGATATGACCATGTACTGCTTGAGGATGCATGTTGGCTATGCATGAAATTGTTATCCTAGTACTCCCTTCGTTCCAAATTACTCGTCGTGGTTTGAACTAAAACCACGACGAGTAATTTGAAACGAAGGGAGTACTACCGTACCTAGTAATGGTTTATGAATTTGATGAAAGATAGTACCTGGTTTCTAGCATCTGAAAGGAGAACTGAAAGGGAAAATGATGAAAGATATAGCAGTAGCATGGGATGAAGAAATCGCTACAGCTAGTTAATAGTAGCGCATTCCTAAAAAGCGCTGCTGATATCGTTCAACAGTAGTAGCGCTGGTTGGGGCCGCGCTACTACTATGAGTTAGCTGTAGCGCCTTATTAGTAGCGCGGCCACCCGCGCTGCTGCTAGCCTGAAAACACGCGCTGCTGCTAGCCTTTTCCCTAGTAGTGATGGATGAAACTGTGTAATATTGATGAAACTATGTATATGTACGGATGAAACTTGCTACTATTGGTAACATGTGTTGGATACATATGTGTTCACGACTATTGGTAATATGTGTTGAATATGCTATATTCGTCATATAAATATATTTGTGTTTGATTTCTATGAAAATGAATTGATATAAGAAAAAACAAAATTAAATGGGGCAATATAGTCACTTTGCCATCTGCTGGCAGATGGCAAAGAGCTTTGCCATCAGCTGGCAGATGGCAAAGAGGCCACGTGTCATCTACATGTAACATTTGGGCTGGCCTATTTGGGCTCTTTGCCATCTGACAGCAGATGGAAAATCTCTTTGCCATCTGCTGGCAGACGGCAAAGCATTCAGCCTTTGTCATCTGCTAGCAGATGGCAAAGAGCCTGCAGCCTTTGCCATCTACTGGCAGATGGCAAAGTATGCCGTTAGCCTTCTAACGGAGCTAACCCCGTTAAGAGGCTTTGCCATCTGCCAGCAGATGGCAAAGCCACAGGCTCTTTGCCATCAGCCAGCAGATGGCAAAGAAGCCTTTACCGGCAGGGTTTCAGACGAACTGTTTGCCATCTGCTGGCAGATGACAAAGCCTTTGCCATCCGCCGACCATGCCTTTGCCATCTGCCATGGCAGATGGCAAAGTGCCAGATTCCAGTAGTGTCTAGGGAGAGGTTTAGTCAACCGATCTGCTATATTCAGGTCCGTATGTACTTTACAAATATCTACGTCTCCATCTTGAACATTTTCACGGATGGAGTTGAAGTGATGCTTGATGTGCCTGGTCTTCTTGTGAAACCTGGGCTCCTTGGCAAGTGCAATAGCTCCAGTGTTGTCACAGAAGAGTGTGATCGGCCCCGACGCATTGGGTATGACTCCTAGGTCGGTGATGAACTCCTTCACCCAGATTGCTTCATGCGCTGCCTCCAAGACTGCCATGTACTCCGCTTCATATGTAGATCCCGCCATGACGCTTTGCTTGCAACTACACCAGCTTACTGCCCCACCATTCAAAATATACACGTATCCGGTTTGTGACTTAGAGTCATCCAGATCTGTGTCGAAGCTAGCATCGACGTAACCCTTTACGACGAGCTCTTCATCACCTCCATATACGAGAAACATGTCCTTAGTCCTTTTCAGGTACTTCAGGATATTCTTGACCAATGTCCAGTGTTCCATGCCGGGATTACTTTGGTACCTTCCTGCCAAACTTACGGCAAGGTTTACATCAGGTCTGGTACAGGTCATGGCATACATGATAGACCATATGGCTGAGGCATAGGGGACGACATTCATCTTTTCTCTATCTTCTGCCGTGGTCGGGCATTGAGCCGAGCTCAATTTCACACCTTGCAACACAAGCAAGAACCCCTTCTTGGACTGATCCATATTGAACTACTTCAATATCTTATCATGGTATGTGCTTTGTGAAAGACCTATGAGGCGTCTCGATCTATCTCTATAGATCTTGATGCCTAATATGTAAGCAGCTTCTCGAAGGTCCTTCATTGAAAAACACTTATTCAAGTAGGCCTTAATACTGTCCAAAAGTTCTATATCATTTCCCATCAAAAGTATGTCATCCACATATAATATGAGAAATGCTACAGAGCTCCCACTCACTTTCTTGTAAACGTAGGCTTCTCCATAAATCTTCATAAACCCAAACGCTTTGATCATTTCATTAAAGCGAATGTTCCAACTCCGAAATGCTTGCACCAGCCCATAGATGGAGCGCTGGAGGTTCTAATTTACTACTTTTTACTCAAAGATCTGTTGTCGACTGATCTCAGAATCTTATGGCTGAGATTAACATAATTGTAGAAAGCAACATCAACTTAAATTTTATAGTCTGCATTGGAAACCACCAAACAGTTTCCAGAAAGATGTTTTTTGAAGACCAGAGGGCAGAGTGAGTATATGACTTACATTTGTTTAGGAAATAGGAATAATGCAGGTAAACCTATACAAAGAGCACACATATATGCATCCGTACCAAGTAATCTCTAGCTACTCATGACTTCAAACCAGAGGCAGATAATACAAGATAGAATTCCCATATACGAATGAACTTCTCATCAAAGCCCAATTTCAAAACTTGACTGCAAGAAAAGGAAGTGATAAGAAATTAGAAATTAATACTACCTGAGCAACCAAGTGGAACATATATGTATATAATCGTCACAGCAGTATTCTTCATGTAGTGAGTTTCAAGTGATACTTACTCTTTGTTGGCCATGAGTTAAACATGACAAGTGATACTTAATCTTACCACCACCTGCCCCTGCTTCGCGTTGTTGCTTGTCCGTCGTGGCCGTGCAGCCGCTGCCGCTGTGTGCTACACATGTGTTGCTGTCCGCCGATGTGCCGCTGCTCCCCGTCGCCGTCGCCTCCCCGGCTGACCCCACAAGCCATAACCATTCATATCCTATGCACCTTGTTATCTCAGTGTTGTAGCTAAAGTGCAATTCACACACATGAAACATCATGCAGTTTATTCACAAATTTTACTTCAGAAAATATTTTAAAATAAAATGGTGCCTCAGCTTATGCAAAAAGTGAAATATCTGGAAATATAACTTCATAGACTCTAGTGTTATAAAAATTACATCCCACTAACTTTTCAAAACACATATCTGCACTGGAAAAAATCAGATCCTTCCTTCTAGGAAGGTGATCTTCGTGCCCTTTTTCCACCCTGGCTTCACATCAATAGTCGGGATCTCCTCGTCTTTTTACACATAGTCGCCATGAGGAAGTAGTGTTTAGTGTTTATTTTAGCATCTAAAATCAGTTTGTTGTTCTATCAAAGACAAGTAAGCTTGCAAGTGCAATGCATGTCTTGTTAAAAAACAAAATTTTGAATACGCAAAGCACGTCTGAACTACAAACATACTTTTATTAAGCAAACAAATTTATATGCATGCTTATGCCAGATTAAATTTTGGCAACCTGACTTGTCCATATATTATGTACACTAAACTGATGGTAAATTCATCTAACTGTAGGCAAATCACAAGAAAGTTGGCATGTTAATCCAGGCCTGGTGTGTTACCTCAAATGAAATAGCTGATCTCTTGCCCACTGTAGTGGTTTGGCGAAACTTCCCGGCTCCTTAAGAAGAAAGTTAGATAGCTTCCTCTTGATTTAAGATTCAGCAATAGACTTCCAGCAGAAAAACATTGTCCAATCTAGTATATAGAACAAACTACTTCTTTCTGAATTGGACTTCCACTTGTTGCTTCATTAGTGCTTTAGTTTTTCGAGCTGCCTTTCCTCCAATCCCAGATAGCAGTAGAGACGCTGATGCCTAAACAAGCTGCATAAGAAAATAATCTTTATCGAATTTGAAGGAACATAATAATATGAATTTGTTCTAGTCGATCTAAGAAAACAATACAGGAACAAAAAGTTCATGAATACCAGCTGGAGTTGCAAGAACTGAAGTGACCTGACTCTAAAAAAAGATCTGATGTATTGCCAAATGGAACATGCCAAGAACAGGACATGAAGCAGAAAAAAAGATGGCCTGAAACAAATCACGCACCTGGACTGGACAATGATGCATCGTCCTACGCGCATGCAATTAGCACTTACAAGCAATCACATGATTCTCATTCTTGGACTGAACACTGCCAGATTCCGCAAACAGATTGCAAGTATCAGCTTCCATGCACCGCTTGCATACATGCCCTGAAGAATATAAGTAGATGAAATCAAGTGCCATTTATTTGATCAGTCTCTATCATGTCCATGCTATACTGACAAAAAATGCCATGACTGAATCTCCGTGCATAGTATTGTGCAACAGAATTATCTTAGTCCATCATCATGACTTCTATACATCTATACTAATATAATCTCTATATGCTTTCTGCTCTAGGTAACAGTACGTGCATCC
>NW_025228460.1:39344-39874 GCF_018294505.1 Triticum aestivum | reverse complement strand
AAAAAAAAACTCATGGATCGTCGATCGCGTTTTGACTTGGATCTAAAACAAATCCTCTGTGAGTTGATTTGAATATCTTCTCCTTTTTTTTTTCTT
The DNA here is from genome assembly GCF_018294505.1 of Triticum aestivum. NCBI lineage: Eukaryota > Viridiplantae > Streptophyta > Magnoliopsida > Poales > Poaceae > Triticum > Triticum aestivum. The sequence goes on along the minus strand of NW_025228460.1, from coordinate 39,778 downwards.
GGTGAACGAGACTTGAATTTGTTTCTTTTTTCCACCCAAGGAGGATACAGTGGTCTCACCATTGTCCCACCGGCGTCTTCGTCTAGACAAATCTAATTCAGATTGCTCTACTGGGTCAAAAAACGAGGGAACGGCACATTGTATGTATCCTTCGCCCTTATCTTACGTTCAGAGAGCGGGGGGACAACATTTCATGCACCCATTTAATTGCCTGCATCGGATCATACCCACCAAATAAACTGCATAATTAATTAATGGTGATGATCTTGCATCTATCACCATCCGAAAACATCTTATCCAGCAAGATATCTCTAGACCAAGTAGTATATGGATCTAGCCTCGGTAAATGAAGATCAAACCGATCCTTAACATCAGTCCAGAACTTGTTTGCGTGAATGCAGCGGATGAGCGCCATTAGTCTTTGTGCGTGTGTG
>NW_025228460.1:32512-34584 GCF_018294505.1 Triticum aestivum | reverse complement strand
AGTAGAAGAAACCGTTTTGTATTTACTGAGCTTAAACTGTAATTATGAAAAAGTTCCCTTTTTTTATAAGATTGTTCGCCGAATATTGACTAGCTACATGGCAGGTGGACCGAGCCTCCAAATGGTTGAATTTACCAGTTGAACGTACTTGGAATTCACGTTTTGCAAAGTGGCATCCTCAAGAAGGCATGTGATATTCGGCATCGGCTACAACTGCGATGAGTAAATCCTCTGTCCCCTCTCTATCGTGCTGGCCATCGGACGAAGGTGTTGCTTCTGGTGATTTGCATTTAGTGGTGATGCTGTTCATGTCCGTGGTCTAGTGGTTATGCATGATTTGCTCACTGTTAATATTTTGATAGGGGTTTTCTTAGTTTTGGAGTTAAATCATGCTACTGTCATTGATAGCAGGTTATTGAGGCATAATTCTTTTTGCTTGACGTTGTGATTTTATTCATATGTCTTGACTCTTGAGCGTTTGTAACACTGTCGTTGGTAGCAGATTATTTGTTTCCCGGACAACCAAGCTAAAATTTACCAAAAATAGAGTTGAAAGTATATGGTGTTCATTATTAGGGGGGAGTGTCATTGCAGTTAGTACATCGCTTATGTTGGTTCCTAAGTCTGGAAGCTAGCTAGTTATTATGTCTGTTATCTCTTGGTCTGGTTTGTTTAGGCTCACAATGAGCTCCACCAGCCCTGCTCGTAGTCAGTCGCGTGTGCCACCTTCAACCCAAGATCCACCAGTCCAGCTTTAACCCATCATCCGCTGCCACTACTGCTAGGTGCTAGCTGAAGGCTGGATGTCTAGTGTATGTTTAGTTGAGGTAGAAATATTCTACCCTACCACTTGTTATTTATTGTACATGACGGCTGTAGTTCATCAATGGATGCCTGCAGCTAGTCAGTTAAATCATACAATTTTATATGTTTGTGCCAGTGATTTTCATATTTTTTTGATGGCTTATTGTTGTAAGCACCAGAATCTAATAAGACATATGTAATGCGGTGATGACTTCATGACCGTTTGTTACTCAGTTCTTTGCCATGTATTTGCCCCTCTGCCATTTTTTTTGTTGTAAGAGAGCACTTGTCCTGTGTTCGCATTCGCCTAGGATTAATAAAACAATAATGTACTATGTTATTTATGATGGGATCCTGAGATTTTAGCGGCCTAACTCGATGTAGTAGAATTATTTCAATTTCCCAACCATTGCCCAGCACATGTCTGTCTTATTATCAGTGTAAGAAATCATTTTGTATTTACTGAGTTTAAACTGTCATTATGAAAAAGTTCCCTTTCTTAGATAATATTGTTCACCGAATATTCACTAACTGCATGGCAGGTGGACCGCGGTGTCTCCAAACGGTTGAGTTCACCACTTGAACTTACTTGGAGTTCACCTTTTGAAAACTGGTATATCCTCAAAAAGGCGTGTGATTTTGGCACTGGCTACTATTCTGATGGGTAAGTCCTCTGTCCCCTCTCTATCATGCTGTCGATCCAGCCGAAGGTGTTACTTGTGGTCATTTGGTTTTAGAGGTGATTCTGTGCAAACCCAGGTTGTGGTTTTTGCATGACGTACTCATGTTAAAACCAAAGTACAAAACTGCTGCTATAAAACTATGGTTTATGGTGGATTTTATCATGAATGCAACCTCAAAACTGGAAAACTCCTACCACTTGTTGTTTATTGTATATGGTGGCTGTAGTTCATTAATTGGATGCCTACAGCTGTCTGTTATATTGCACAATTTTATATTGATGTGCCAGTGCTTTTCATATATTTGTTGATGTCTTATTGTTGTAAGCACTAGAATCTCATAAGAAAATTGTAATGCGGTGATCGCTGCACGACCATTTGTTACTTGGTTCTTCGCCATGTATTTGCCCCTCTGCCATTTTTTTATTGTAAGATAGCTCATGTCCTGTTTGCATTCGCCGAGGCAAGGATTAAAAAAGCAATGATGTACTATGCCTTTCATGATGGAATCCTGAGATTTTAGCATAGATTAAAATAGCCCGTGAAATAGCCGCGATAGCTGCGCTATAGCTGCCCGGGAGCCTCGCC
>NW_025228460.1:22664-25391 GCF_018294505.1 Triticum aestivum | reverse complement strand
AGAGAGAAGTGATCGACCTCTCCTTCTCCGAGAGATTGGTCAAACAACAAGTTTTCGTATATCTATCCGATGCTACTGGCTACATATATACAATATAAGATCTCTTACAGTCCCCTAACATCTGAACTCAAGTTCCACATGGTATTCTCCGTCTTTATCGATGATGTTGTCAAGAAAGAATCACGCCAATTCTTCTTGAATTGCTCGTATGCGATCTTGTGGTAAAAGTTAATCCCGCATCTGAAATATTTAATTTGAAGAAGGGGGTCAATACATATATATGAATGAAACTCAACACAAATGATGGTAATAAAATAAAATTGTGAATATTATTGCTTACGCACTTCATATTCTTTTTTAGAGTAGCCCCGCTCACAGGTCGTGTGGCGGATGAACTCGCAAATGTAGTATCCACAGTAATTATTCCCGGGTTCCTGCCACAACCACTTTACAAGAAATAGAGGTCAATCAAACTGATAAGCAAGCATGCTAAATGGTATTGATGAAACTAGCTAGAATCTATGGGAGATGCACGGAACTAGCTAGTAGTACTTACTTTCGGGTGTTTAAATCGCGGCTCCCTCGGCAGTCCCGAAGCTTCTGCGGTGAACTTTTTCCAAACCCTGCCAGACAGAGAAAACAATTATTTGATATCAGGAAATGAACAAACACTAGTAGAAAAAGGGTCTAATGTGCAGCTCATTAGTCTCGGTTTGTATTTGAGCCTGCACTAATGTGACCATTAGTGCCGGTTCCAACGGCTAGGCGGACCGCTCTCAGTAGTACCGGTTCGTGGCGAACCTTTAGCACCGGTTCGTGCCACGAACCGGTACTAAAGAGAGTGGTGGCAGGTTGTTGTCAGACTGGGGCCCCTCCAGCACCTTTAGTATCGGTTCGTGCCACGAACCGGTACTACAGGTCATCCTACATATAAACCCTTCGTCCAGCTCGCTCTGTTCTTCCCCCTTTCCCCTCTCCTCTCTATTCTTCCTCTCTTACCCTCGAGCTCACCACACATTTTTCCCAAATTTTGTCAAGATTTGAAGGCCCCCATCCATTCAAGCAATCACAAAGGTTAGCAAATTTGTCCTTTCATCTCTTATTGCTAGATTAGCTCTTGCAATGCTTTATATAGTGATTAATTTGTGGGTTTTAGTAACTTGGGAGGAATTATATGTGGTAGTTTATTTGATTTATATGCAATTTGAGCTTAAAATAACTCTTAGTTTGCATATGTAGGTGTGGTTTACTTAGTGCCTTCCCGTCTCCGTCGTAACCACCGTCGATCGTCCGCACCGACCCGTCGCCGGCACCACCTTGTGGTGAGCCTCCGGTTCTTATCTTTTTTATATAAAAAATCATGTTTGTGTGATTTAGATATATAGTTACTTGTATAATTATCGTACCCGTATGTTGTTTGTTATACATAGTGCCATGGTTTTGATATCCGTCCCCATCGGCCTCGTCCGTGTTATGATTCGGATGTGGTATATTCACTTTTAAAACTATTTGTTGCATTTCGTGTTTATGACAAATCATGCCCATCAAGTTGACATAGATATTTTTATCTAGGAGGTATGTGAACCGGAAATTCCAACCGACCCTATTGCGAGAGGTTAAATTTAGTTGAAAGAGAGAACAAGTATTTGAAAGAAAAATTGAAAAGAATTGAGGGGGAGAAGATGGAATTGGAGTTGCATGTTGCCGATGTCGTCGATGATCATAAGATCAAGATGGATAAAATGCGGTTGAAGATTAGAAAGATTAGAAAATATGCCATTGATAGTGAGGCTTGGTATCATTATGTTGTTGAATCAATTGCTACCTTAGTTGCGATCTTGATCGCATTTGTTGTTGCATTTAAATGCTTTAGCTAGAGAGTTATTTGTATGTTGCATTTAAGTGTTGTATGAACTTGATGTATGAACTGTATGTATGAACTTGTATTAATTTGGTCTATTCGGTGGTGTGTAATGAAGATGAGCCGGCAATGGATGTACGATGACCGACGCTCTCCCCAGTTCGTTGATGGCGTGCATACTTTTCTGATTGCGGCTCAGGCAAACAAGCGGGTGGATGGTTTTATGCCTTGTCCATGTGCTGGCTGTAAGAATTATCACAATTACTCTAACTCAAGAACCATTCACGTCCACCTGTTTGAGTCCGGTTTCATGCCCCACTATAATGTTTGGACGAAGCATGGAGAAAGAGGGGTTATGATGGAAGACAATGAAGAAGAAGAGAATGATGATAGCTATCCTGGCCATGGGTTCCCTGAATATGATGATATAACAATGGGGGAAGAAGCTGAGCCGGCAATGCGAGAAGAAGCTGAGCCGGCAATGCGAGAAGAAGCTGAAGAAGAGGCATCAGATGAGCCCGCTGATGATCCAGGTCAGGCCATTGCTGATGCAAAGAGAAACTGCGCAAGTGAAAAGGAGAAGAAGAAGTTGCAGCGCATGTTAGAGGATCACAAGAAATTGTTGTACCCGAATTGCAAAGCTGACAAGAAAAAGTTGGGCACCAGACTGGAATTGCTGCAATGGAAGGCAGAGAATGGTGTATCTGACAAGGGATTTGGAAAGTTGCTGGTAATGGTAAAGAATATGCTCCCAAAGGACAACAAATTGCCCGAGAGTACGTACGAAGCAAAGAAGGCTGTCTGCCCTCTAGGGTTAGAGGCGCAGAAGATACATGCATGCCCTAATGACTGCATCCTCTACTGCG
>NW_025228460.1:14732-21775 GCF_018294505.1 Triticum aestivum | reverse complement strand
TTTATGGTGGATTTCATCATGAAAGCGACCTCATAATTGGAAAGTTCATACATGAAATCTATGTCAATTAGAGCTACCAAAAAGGGCAGTCAAATGACCTCCTTTTGATTTCGGACAGATATTTACATATTTCAACATTAGTGCAGGAAACTAAAAAAACAGAGCCCAGTTACAAACTTATGAGCATGGATTTCGAGTCGCTCGACTAGTCGCGACTAGTCGACGACTAGTCTATGAGTCGCAAAAATATGTTCGACTCGGGTTAGTGTCGACTCGCGACTCTGAGTCGCGACTAGTCACAACGCAGGCTCGACTTCTTCCGAGTTGCTGCCCCAGAGCGACTCGCATGAGCCGCGACTCGAAAACCATGCTTATGAGAGGAGTTTTGGGAGCCGGCAAGCCCTGTACGGTCATGCCAATCGTGGGGATGCACCGTGTCATGACGGAGACGTAAGGCAGCAGCGGGATACGCACGTAGGTGCATGACAGAGCCACAGAGCCACTTTGTGGTGTGCACTGTGGATTCTTCTTCCTCTCCGAGTCAAAGACCCCAGACCCTAGACTCCAGGTCACCAAGAAGCTGTCCAAAGGAGCAGACGGGGCACCAGAGAAACGAACCCAAATCTGAGTTAACGGCCTGCCCTGTGGCTCTTTCTTTTTCCACACATCAAATTCCAGCACAAAGCTAGTACCTGTGACCCTGCTCATACCAAACTTGAGAATCCTCACCTGATCCTCCTTAGACGGGAAATCCACTTTATATGAGTTATCGGAGAGCTTAAGTAAGGACCACTGAAAATTACCGGAGCTAGCTCTCTCAACTGTTGAATTATCTGTGCTTCGGTCAAAGGCCCGTGAACCACCTTCACCACACCGGGGAAGGACGTTTCCACTATGGGCGCAGAAGGCTCCGCAGACGGAGACTCAAAAAACATCAACTCCGGACAACACACTCCGTAAATCTGAACGGATGGTTTTGGCCCCAACATAAGAGGACAGTCGGCCGCAGTGTGTTTACGCTTCCGGCACAGATCACATAACTCCGCAGTACACTGAACCAAAAAGTGACCCGGTTCCCCACAACGGAAACAAGTGAGCTTCTTCTTCTTAGCCGTCCACTTAGACAACTTGTCACTCTCGGACTCGTCCGAACCATGCTCAGAAGCAGAATCGCCAGTCTGCATAGGCTCAGGCAGCGAAACTGCAACCAAAGCCTGCACCGTCTCCACCGCCACCTGGGGTAAATCCGATGCACCCTCCGCTACCTCCGTCACTGTAGCAATCCTTGCATACCGAGGCTGTTGTTGCCTCCGGTTCCCGCCCTGACCTCCACGAAAGCGTCCTCGGAAAGCACGGTTGTTAGGACCGGGCGCGCCCTCGACGAAACTTCCGGTCGGTCCTTGGAAACCCCTGTTATTATTGCCATTGTCCACCCAAGCATAACCACGGCCCCCTCCGGTTGATTCAAGTCCTGGATATATTTGACTAACTTTTATACGAAAAAATTAAATGCAAAATTGACTTCATTAGATCCATTGTGGAATAAATTTGTCATATTATATTTATTCGGTATTATAGATCTTGATATTTTTCCCATAAATATATTCAAGCTTTACAAAATTTGGCTTCGGACAAATATAATAAATCGAGTAAAAACAACCGAGGGAGGACATATATGCCTATGCAAAAGTATTTCCTTTTTTTACCGGTAGGCCTTTCCTTGTCTATATGTGCCTCATAGATGCAAACTCAAATGGCTAATTTCTCGATGCCTATGTATGCGATCTTTTTTGTGTGTGACTGTTGCTCACTGATTAAAGTCATGAATACCTTTTTTAATCTTTTAATCTCAACCTTTATATTAGAATCAAGAGATCGTGTATTTTTAAGGCACGTCGATTTTGATTATATTTTGTTTAGAATTAGTGACATATATTCCTCTTGATATTTAGATTTATACATCAGTTCTTCGTTTTTGTTTATAAACATTTAGTTGTAATCATTGCATGCTGACACCTCAGTCTATCTTTTCTTGAAGACCCGTACTTTTATTTGTTTTTCAAATATCTCCATTTATTTGTATGTTCCCAGCCTTTTTTGTTTCTCATACTCCTGATCCTAATCTATCGGGCAAAATATTGTGCTTAATAAACGAACATGTCTATTGAAGTATATAGTACTCTCCTAGTTGACTTTCATACGTGCAAGTATCTCTGGCCTGTATAATTGTTTAGGCATGAGCTTTCTTGGACGTTTGGCACTCTTGGTTCATAGCCCGATGCCAAGATGGGTGTGTTATTGGCTGCCATGCTACAGGCGAGAGTCCAGGTGTAGTTCATGTTGCATGTTGGTCTCTTTTAAAAAAAAATTGCACGTGTATTGTGTACGAATTTTGAATTTACTAACCACATGTCCCATGCGGTTTTTGCATGTTTAATTTTGTTTGCATATACATATGTCATATGGATGTACCTCCTCTGATGTGACTTGTTTGTACCAAATATAGTCGTATGTAATTTTCGAATCTTTTAAATCTCAGCCATTAAAAATTCTGATAAACGGTGTCAAAATTGTAGATTATGTGAATGCATGGGATGGCTCGTTTGTCCCTTATTTTAGTAATAGTATATACAGTAATTAATAAATAGATGTATCCAGCACAGATCGACCTTTGTATTTCATTCATATCGGTGCAATACAGATTACAACCCATTAATGCATGATAAGGAAAGGAAATGGCCAAATAAAAATATTGACGAAATATTTAATTTCGTCCAGATCCAGGGTAGATGCAGAGCATGTACCAAAGATTGGCGACGACTTCATTTCAAACAAAACAAAAAATTAACGCGAAGACTTAAGTAGAAGATGCATATGTAAACTAGGCATACGAAACTAGTGTCCATATGCACTGTACTCGGGCTCTGAGTGGGTTTGGATCTCAGTACGGGAAGCCGGCGTTCGGTTGATGGAGCCCCTGCTGCACCATCTCCATCCCGGCAGTGAACTCCGGAGGCGGCAGCATCACATCAAGCCATTGATCTATCTCCTTGTCTAGCCCTGCGTCGAACCCCGGCGGCTTAGACATCGTCATCTGCATCTGCTCCTGATCCATCCCGGCGGCCAACCCCGGCGGCGGAGGCATGTCCTGCACATCCATCCCGGCGGCGACCACGTGAGACGGAGGCTGCGGCGCCATCACCATCTGCTGCATATCCATCGCGGCCTCGAACCCCTGCTCCTGTGGCGGAGGCGCCAGAAACTGGAACTCCATCCCGTCGTTGGCGGTGCCGCTGCTGCTACCGAACTCGAAGGTGCTGCCACCGAAGATCTGGGCGGCGGCGGCAGGGCCACCTCCGCCATGCGGCTCATGTGGGCGTGCATCGCCTCGAGGAGAACCTGGTTGGCGCGATCGGAGACGGCGTCCTTCATCTGCATCAGCGCGGCGAAGAAGGCCACCATGTCCTCGTCTCCCATTCCCATGTCGCGCGCCTTGGGGTCGAACCAAGCCGCTATCCGGTCCCCCGCAGAGCGCTCTCTCGCCATGGCCTTGTCCGTGCGCTTGGTCCGCTTCTTCAATTCGGTCAGCTCCGTGCGCAGCTCGTCGAACTCCTGCTGCAGCTCCTCGAGCTTCTCGTCTTCGCCGGCAGCGCCCTCCCCCGCCAGCAAACGGTCGTTGGCAGCGCCCTCCTCCCTCGCGGCAGCCCCCGCAGCCTCCCCCGCCAGGAAGCGTTCCACGACGGAGTGGACGGAGGGGTGGCCGAAGGAGAAAGCCCTGCCGCGGGGAGAGAAGGCGAGGGCGGCCACCTGGGAGCCCGTCAGGACCGCCAGATCCGTGGCCTTGTTGAAGAACCCCTGGCGGCGCTTGGAGTAGCAGACGAACCGGGCATCCTCCTGCTCGATCCGGCGGATGACGATCTTCTTCCGGCCGCTGCCGCCTCTCCGGTTGGGCGCCGCCATTGCTCGCTTGCTCGGTGGCTAGCCTCAGAGAAAGGGAGGAAGAGGAGTGGCTGTGGGTGTGGCTTTGGTGTGGCTACGTCTCAGGGTCGGGGGTTTATATAGCAAGCGTCCGGAGAGGAATCCCTTCTTCGCTGGGCTACGTACATTAAAACTCGTGATTGGGAATGAGATACGATCGGGTATGTGCTGAGCTGTATACATTAAACTCACGCGTCGAAGGATTAGTATGTACACCGTATTATTTAGAAACTATTCCTTCGCACCCCAAAAGAAGGCGGTCCTTTATTTTTTTTCTTTTTTTGGTATGCGATTTGGTATGCGCTAAGCTGAATCGATCGGGACGTGACAACAAAATATTGTTGGACGCACAAAAGCAAGTGCTCTTTCTTTTTCTTCTTTGAGGATTAAAAGCAAGTGTTCGTCCGTCCGGAATTACTTGTCATAGACAAGGATGTGTCTACATGTATTTTAGGTCTAGATACATACCTTTCTATCCATTTTTGTGACGAGTAATTCGGGCGAAGAAAGTAGTAATTGGGAAATAATGTATTTTTCTTGGGCGCATATTTTGATATAAAACATGGAATATATATCGGTGCCTCCAATCGCCTTCAAAATATCATACCTACACCACCGGGCTGTACAATCTCATGCGCACAACATCAATAACCCTCAGGCTACTTCCAATTCATTGGTGCTTAGATGTGGTGCCAAGAGCATTAAATAGTTAAGCAACCGAAGTTCACAATGCATAGGTGCTTAGTTTGTTGTTGCTAACCTTTCTACATTTAATTGTTTAACAACCAAACTCTCATGTGCATAGGGAAAACTTCTTTTATTTAAGTGTTTTTCATAGGTCCGCGTGCTTGACGTTGGTTCTTTCCAGGGTCACCAAAATATTCTCTCTCCTCTTAACTTCAATGCCACATTAGATTTTTTTTTGCCTATGTGGTATGCTAAGCACTTGTACATCATGGAGCACTGGGAAGTGCTTCATGTCTACGTTAGCGTGAAATTCTCCAATTAATAATTGCATTCTTGTCTGGGTAAACACTTTCAAATATATTAAAATAATATTGTTTTAGCAGAGTGTATGTTTGGCTACGTGAAAACAAACAGAGGTGATTAAGCACTGTTTTATACTGTTATAAATGGAGCACATGAACAACGAGATTGCATACATGCATCCAGATAGCTCGATGGATACATGCATCCATATAGCTCGATGGATCGTCAGCTAAATGCAAGGTGCATATAACTAGAGATGGATAAAAGATCATTTCAAAGGAATTGTCACTCGGGGTGTGGCCGAAGGCATTGCAACATGCCTGCTGGTTCCTTTTGGTTGAAAAGGATTACCAGTTCATGCTAGATTTAAAGATGGTAGCCAAGTGAACTTCAGGGCAGGACCGTTCTGTCATGTTATGGCAAGATAATTGGCGAGAGACCATTCGCAAACAAAAATTTCTTGAGTTGTTCTCTTTTGCTATTCAAGAACAAGTCTATGTCAAAGATTTTTCAGTGGACGATAAATGTTTTTATTGCTCCAACAGTACCAAGTTCATGATTTTTAGCTGTTTGGATCATGTTTTTTTTTCATGCTTAGGATCATGATTTTTAGTTGTTCAGATATTGTAATTTTTCACATAAGGTCACAATTTTTAGTCGTTAAGATCGTTCAACCCTTTTGTTAGTGCATGTATTAATAAATGGCACTGGCTATGTCAATTGACTGAAAACTACAATTGGGTCATTCACACTAGTAGAAAAAGGTTCATTTGTCCCGGTTCATAAGGCCCATTTGTCCCGGTTCCCGAACCGGGTCTAAAGGGTCGGTACTGAAGCCCAATACCTTTAGTCACAGCTCGCCTACGAACCGGGAAAGATGGGGCTCCACGTGGCCGCTGCGGCTTGCCCAGGCAGGAGGGCCTTTTGTCCCGGTTGGTAGCACCAACCGGGACCAAAAGGCATCCACGCGTCAGCAGTTCAGGGGCTGGGGGTTTTGTTTTTTTTAAGGGGGGGTTGGGGGTTGGGGGTTTTGGGGGTTTTGTAGGGTTAATTTAGGGGTTTCATATGTTGTGTTAGCTAGCTAATAGAGAGAAGTGTCCTCTCTTATCTCCGTGCTTGGTCGACGCTACGTACTATACGTATAGAGAGGATTCGACACGCTAGCTAGCTCATAAGCAAATGAAGGAAACCATTAAGTACAGAAGATCGTCATGAACATATAGAGAGAGAAGTGATCGACCTCTCCTTCTCCGAGAGATTGGTCAAACAACAAGTTTTCGTATATCTATCCGATGCTACTGGCTACATATATACAATATAAGATCTCTTACAGTCCCCTAACATCTGAACTCAAGTTCCACATGGTATTCTCCGTCTTTATCGATGATGTTGTCAAGAAAGAATCACGCCAATTCTTCTTGAATTGCTCGTATGCGATCTTGTGGTAAAAGTTAATCCCGCATCTGAAATATTTAATTTGAAGAAGGGGGTCAATACATATATATGAATGAAACTCAACACAAATGATGGTAATAAAATAAAATTGTGAATATTATTGCTTACGCACTTCATATTCTTTTTTAGAGTAGCCCCGCTCACAGGTCGTGTGGCGGATGAACTCGCAAATGTAGTATCCACAGTAATTATTCCCGGGTTCCTGCCACAACCACTTTACAAGAAATAGAGGTCAATCAAACTGATAAGCAAGCATGCTAAATGGTATTGATGAAACTAGCTAGAATCTATGGGAGATGCACGGAACTAGCTAGTAGTACTTACTTTCGGGTGTTTAAATCGCGGCTCCCTCGGCAGTCCCGAAGCTTCTGCGGTGAACTTTTTCCAAACCCTGCCAGACAGAGAAAACAATTATTTGATATCAGGAAATGAACAAACACTAGTAGAAAAAGGGTCTAATGTGCAGCTCATTAGTCTCGGTTTGTATTTGAGCCTGCACTAATGTGACCATTAGTGCCGGTTCCAACGGCTAGGCGGACCGCTCTCAGTAGTACCGGTTCGTGGCGAACCTTTAGCACCGGTTCGTGCCACGAACCGGTACTAAAGAGAGTGGTGGCAGG
>NW_025228460.1:0-13262 GCF_018294505.1 Triticum aestivum | reverse complement strand
TGAGTACAAGGATTTGAACGCGTGCCCGGTATGCGGTGCATTGCGCTATAATATCAGCCGCGATGACCCTGGTGATGTCGAGGGCGAGCGCCCCGGGAAGAAGATTCCTGCCAAGGTGATGTGGTATGCTCCTATAATACCATGGTTGAAACGTTTGTTCCAAAACAAAGAGCATGCCAAGGCAATGTGATGGCATGGATAAGATGGTAAGAAAGACGAAAAGGTGAGAGTACCCGCTGACGGGTCGCAGTGGAGAAAAATCAAGAGAAAGTACAGGGAGGAGTTTGCAGGTGACCCAAGGAACGTATGGTTTGGTCTAAGCGTAGATGGCATTAATCCTTTTGGCGAGCAGAGCAGCAATCATAGCACCTGTCCTGTGACTCTATGTTTGTATAACCTTCCTCCTTGGTTGTGCATGAAGCGGAAGTTCATTATGATGCCAGTGCTCATCCAAGGCCCTAAGAAACCCGGCAACGACATTGATGTGTACCTAAGGCCATTAGTTGAAGAACTATTACAGTTGTGGAATGGAAAAGGTGTACGTGCTTAGGAAGAATTTGACCTAGATGCGTTGCTATTCGTGACCATCAATGATTGGCCTGCTCTCAGTAACCTTTCGGTACAGACAAACAAGGGATACCACGGATGCACCCACTGTTTGGATGATACCGACAGTATATATTTGGATAGTTGTAGGAAGAATGTGTACCTCGGACATCGTCGATTTCTTCCGAGCAGGCATCCCGTAAGAAAGAAAGGCAAGCATTTCAAAGGTGAGGCAGATCACCGGACGAAGCCTCGCCACCATACAGGTGCTGATGTACATGATATGGTCAAGGATTTGAAGGTAATCTTTGAAAAGGTTCCAGGTGGACAACCTGTTCCGAAGGACGCTTACGGACGCGCACCCATGTGGAAGAAGAAATCTATATTTTGGGACCTGCCCTATTGGAAAGACCTAGAGGTCTGCTCCGCAATCGATGTTATGCACGTGACGAAGAATCTTTGCGTGACCCTGCTTGGCTTCTTGGGCGTGTATGCGAAGATAAATGATACACTGGAGGCACGGGAGGACCAGCAACGTATGCACGGAAAAGACGGCATACATCAGTGTCATGCCAGCTACGCTCTTACCAAAGAAGAGAAGGAAATCTTCTTTGAATGTCTGCTCAGTATGAAGGTACCTCTGGCTTCTCGTCGAATATAAAGGGAATAATAAATATGGCAGTGAAAAAGTTCCAGAACCTAAAGTCTCATGACCGCCACGTGATTATTACGCAACTGCTTCCGGTTGCATTGAGGGGGCTTCTACTGGAAAACGTTCGATTAGCCATTATGAAGCTAGGTGCATTCCTCAATGCAATCTCTCAGAAGGTAATGGATCCATAAATCATACCAAGGTTACAAAATAATTTGGTGCAATGTCTTGTTAGTTTCGAGTTGTTGTTCCCACCATCCTTCTTCAACATCATGACGCACGTCCTAGTTCACCTATGCGAAGAGATTAACGTTTTGGGTCATGTATTTCTACACAATATGTTCCCCTCTGAGAGGTTCATGGGAGTCTTGAAGAAATATGTTCATAGCCGTGCTAGGCCAGAAGGAAGCATCTCGAAGGACCATGAAAATGAGGAGGTCATTGAGTTTTGTATTGACTTTATTCCTGACATTAAGCCGATTGGTGTTCCTGAATCGCGGCATAAGGGCAGACTGGATGGAAAAGGCACGCTAGGAGGGGATCAAATAATATGTATGGACGGGCATTCTCTCACTGAAGCACACCACACAGTTCTACAGAATTCTGCCTTGGTGGCTCCGTATATGGAGGAACAAAAGAATTTTCTATGCTCCAAACACCCGGTGCAGTCTGACGACTGGATTACACGTGAACAAACGTGGACTTTCGCCTATTGGTTGCAGACACATGCCATGCATGACGGCGATATTAAAGACGACATGTACTTGCTGTCCCAGTTACCATCTTCGAATATAATGACTTTCAAAGGGTACAAGATAAATGGGAATACATTTTACACGATCCCAAAGATAAGAAGAGCACCAACCAAAACAGTGGTGTCCGCTTTGATGCAACAACCAAGACGGGAAAGGAAACATATTATGGTTACATAAAGGACATATGGGAACTTGACTATGGATGTGGTTTGAAGGTCCCTTTGTTTCGGTGCAAATGGGTCAATATGACACGAGGCGGGGTAACGGAAGACCCGAAGTACGGAATGACAACAATGGATCCCAACAATCTTGCGTATGCAGACGAACCATTCGTCCTAGCCAATGATGTGGCGCAGGCTTTCTATGTGAAAGACATGTCTACTAGGCCGAGAAAAAGAAAAGATAAGGAAGCGAATGCATCATACGATGAGCTAAAGCGCCACATAGTTCTTTCAAGGAAAAGAAACATCGTGGGAGTGGATGACAAGACAGACATGTCAGAAAATTATGAAAAGTTTGATGAAATTGCTCCATGCACAGTGAATATTGATCAGAGCATCCAGTTAAATGATGAAGATTGTCCATGGTTACGGCGCAAAGGGACACACGCGAAGAAAAAGTTTCACACCCAAAGATCCCAATCTGGGATGTGATAGGCTTCACCGTCATCACTTTCTTCTCTAGTGACTTTCCGGACTTATATATCTGGAAAGTGCCGCTTCGAACAAACCGGAGGGAATCTTTGTAATAGTTAGGGTACTTATGTGTTTTGGCATTTGAAACGCGAAGAAATTTTATGTGCAAACAAATTCTTTCATGCATTTACGGCAAAAACTGGATGCACTTCGTCTACAAATTAGTTCGTCAAATAATTCAAATTTAAACTATTCAAATTTGAAAACTACTGGCAATAACAGAAAGTTTGTAATGTTTTGTACCTAAAGAAAAAGTATTCAGAAATAAATAAATGAAAATAAATAAAGTAGAAAATAAAAAAACTAAAAAAATTGAGACAAAAACTAAATAAAAAAAGCCCACCTACTGGGCCACAGCGGCCTGCATACGACTAGAAACCTAACCTGTAGTTGGGCCAGGATGCAGGCCCGCAAGGCCCAATAGGCCCACCGGGCAGAGCGGCAGAGTTAGGCCTAGAAGCCTACTATAGAGAGGAGTTCAGCAGAGCTGCCGCGCCGGGGCTTTTAAACAGGTGCGGGCGCCCCTCGGCTAGCGAGGTGGGACTAAACTTGCCCGCACCGCACCTGCGCCAGCGAACACCTATAGTACCGGGTGGTGGCATCAACCGGTACTAAAGGGTGGGTCTTTAGTACCGGTTGTACCCACCACCCGGTACTAAAGTAGGTGCACTTCCGACCGATTCGCTTGGCCAAAACAGCCCTTTAGTACCGGTTGGTGGCTCCAACCGGTACTAAAGGGGGTTCTATATAAGAGAACGCTTCAAAAAAATTCAGTTTCTCATCTCTCCCTCTACTTCCTCTCCTCTGCTCCGTCGCTGCCGCCCCTCGTCGCTGCCCCCGTCGCCGTCCCCGTGGCCGCACCCGCCCGTCGCCGTCCCCTCTACCTCGCCGACCCCTCGCCTCGCCGTCGCCATCGTCGCCACCGTCACCTCGACCTCGCCCGCATTGTGCGCCCCTCTCCCCGGCCCCTCTCCTCCCTCCAATCGAAGTCGTCGTGCCGCCGGCGCCGTAGGTGCACACGCGCCCGCACACGCACGCACACACACACACGCACACACGCACACACACGCACACACGCACAAGCACACATGCACACACACACACACACACACGATTCTGTTTTTAGTTTTTAGTTTCTAGTTTTTTCTGTTTTTTATACAAATGTTTGTTGGGTTTCGTAGTAATTTCAAAAAATTTCCTACGCACACGCAAGATCATGTGATGCATAGCAACGAGGGGAGAGTGTTGTCTACGTACCCAACGCAGACCGACTGCGGAAGCGGTGACACGACGTAGAGGAAGTAGTCGTACGTCTTCACGATCCAACCGATCAAGCACCGAAACTACGGCACCTCCGAGTTCGAGCACACGTTCAGCTCGATGACGAACCCCGGACTACGATCCAGCAAAGTGTCGGGGAAGAGTTCCGTCAGCACGACGGCGTGGTGACGATCTTGATGAACTACAGCAGCAGGGCTTCGCCTAAACTCCGCTACAGTATTATCGAGGTATATGGTGGCAGGGGGCACCGCACACGGCTAAGGAATAGATCACGTGGATCAACTTGTGTCTTTTGGGGTGCCTCTACCTTAGTATATAAACGAGCCAAGGGGGGGAGGAGGCGCCGGCCAGGGAGAAAGGCGCAGGAGGAGTCCTACTCCTACCGGGAGTAGGACTCCCCTCCAATCCTATTCCAACTAGGATTCCCCAAAGGGGGGAAAAGAGGAGGAGGGGGCCGGCCACCTCTCCTAGTCCTAATAGGACTAGGGGAAGGGGGAGGCGCGCAGCCCATCTAGGGCAGCCCCTTCTCTTTTCCACTAAGGCCCACTATGGCCCATATAGCTCCCGGGGGGTTCCGGTAACCCTCCCGGTAACCCGGTAAAATCCCGATTTCACCCGGAACACTTCCGATATCCAAATATAGGCTTCCAATATATCAATCTTTATGTCTCGACCATTTCGAGACTCCTCGTCATGTCCGTGATCACATCCGGGACTCCGAACAACCTTCGGTACATCAAAATGCATAAACTCATAATGTAACTGTCATCGTAACCTTAAGCGTGCGGACCCTACGGGTTCGAGAACAATGTAGACATGACCGAGACACGTCTCCGGTCAATAACCAATAGCGGGACCTGGATGCCCATATTGGCTCCTACATATTCTACGAAGATCTTTATCGGTCAGACCGCATAACGATATACGTTGTTCCCTTTGTCATCGGTATGTTACTTGCCCGAGATTCGATCGTCGGTATCCAATACCTAGTTCAATCTCGTTACTGGCAAGTCTCTTTACTCGTTCCGTAATACATCATCTCACAACTAACATATTAGTTGCAGTGCTTGCAAGGCTTATGTGATGTGCATTACCGAGAGGGCCCAGAGATACCTCTCCGACAATCGGAGTGACAAATCCTAATCTCGAAATACGCCAACCCAACATCTACCTTTGGAGACATCAGTAATGCTCCTTTATAATCACCCAGTTACGTTGTGACGTTTGGTAGCACCCAAAGTGTTCCTCCGGCAAATGGGAGTTGCATAATCTCATAGTCATATGAACATGTATAAGTCATGAAGAAAGCAATAGCAACATACTAAACGATCAGGTGCTAAGCTAATGGAATGGGTCATGTCAATCAGATCATTCAACTAATGATGTGACCTCGTTACTCAAATAACAACTCATTGTTCATGGTCAGGAAACATAACCATCTTTGATTAACGAGCTAGTCAAGTAGAGGTATACTAGTGACATTTTGTTTGTCTATGTATTCACACATGTATTATGTTTCCGGTTAATACAATTCTAGCATGAATAATAAACATTTATCATGATTATAAGGACATAAATAATAACTTTATTATTGCCTCTAGGGCATATTTCCTTCAGTCTCCCACTTGCACTAGAGTCAATAATCTAGATTACACTGTAATGATTCTAACACCCATGGAGCTTTGGTGCTGATCATGTTTTGCTCGTGGAAGAGGCTTAGTCAACGGGTCTGCAACATTCAGATCCGTATGTATCTTGCAAATCTCTATGTCTCCCACCTGGACTAGATCCCGGATGGAGTTGAAGCGTCTCTTGATGTGTTTGGTCCTTTTGTGAAATCTGGATTCCTTTGCCAAGGCAATTGCACCAGTATTGTCACAAAAGATTTTCATTGGACCCGATGCATTAGGTATGACACCTAGATCGGATATGAACTCCTTCATCCAGACTCCTTCGTTCGCTGCTTCCGAAGCAGCTATGTACTCCGCTTCACATGTAGATCCCACTACGACGCTTTGTTTAGAACTGCACCAACTGACAGCTCCACCGTTTAATGTAAACACGTATCCGGTTTGTGATTTAGAATCGTCCGGATCAGTGTCAAAGCTTGCATCAACGTAACCTTTTACGGTGAGCTCTTTGTCACCTCCATATACGAGAAACATATCCTTAGTCCTTTTCAGGTATTTCAGGATGTTCTTGACCGCTGTCCAGTGATCCACTCCTGGATTACTTTGGTACCTCCCTGCTAAACTTATAGCAAGGCACACATCAGGTCTGGTACACAGCATTGCATACATGATAGAACCTATGGCTGATGCATAGGGAACATCTTTCATATTCTCTCTATATTCTGCAGTGGTCGGGCATTGAGTCTTACTCAACTTCACACCTTGTAATACAGGCAAGAATCCTTTCTTTGCTTGATCCATTTTGAATTTCTTCAAAATCTTGTCAAGGTATGTGCTTTGTGAAAGTCCAATTAAGCGTCTTGATCTATCTCTATAGATCTTAATGCCTAATATGTAAGCAGCTTCACCGAGGTCTTTCATTGAAAAACTTTTATTCAAGTATCCCTTTATGCTATCCAGAAATTCTATATCATTTCCAATCAGCAATATGTCATCCACATATAATATCAGAAATGCTACAGAGCTCCCACTCACTTTCTTGTAAATACAGGCTTCTCCGAAAGTCTGTATAAAACCAAATGCTTTGATCACACTATCAAAACGTTTATTCCAACTCCGAGAGGCTTGCACCAGTCCATAAATGGATCGCTGGAGCTTGCACACTTTGTTAGCTCCCTTTGGATCGACAAAACCTTCCGGTTGCATCATATACAACTCTTCTTCAAGAAATCCATTCAGGAATGCAGTTTTGACATCCATCTGCCAAATTTCATAATCATAAAATGCGGCAATTGCTAACATGATTCGGACGGACTTAAGCATCGCTACGGGTGAGAAGGTCTCATCGTAGTCAATCCCTTGAACTTGTCGAAAACCTTTTGCGACAAGTCGAGCTTTGTAGACAGTAACATTACCATCAGCGTCAGTCTTCTTCTTAAAGATCCATTTATTCTCAATTGCTTGCCGATCATCGGGCAAGTCAACCAAAGTCCATACTTTGTTCTCATACATGGATCCCATCTCAGATTTCATGGCTTCAAGCCACTTTGCGGAATCTGGGCTCACCATCGCTTCTTCATAGTTCGTAGGTTCATCATGATCTAGTATCATGACTTCCAGAATAGGATTACCGTACCACTCTGGTGCGGATCTTACTCTGGTTGATCTACGAGGTTCAGCAGTATCTTGATCTGAAGTTTCATGATCATTATCATTGGCTTCCTCACTAACTGGTGTAGGTGTCACTGAAACAGTTTTCTGTGAGAAACTACTTTCCAGTAAGGGAGCAGGTACAGTTACCTCGTCAAGTTCTACTTTCCTCCCACTCACTTCTTTCGAGAGAAACTCCTTCTCTAGAAAGGATCCATTCTTAGCAACGAATGTCTTGCCTTCGGATCTGTGATAGAAGGTGTACCCAATAGTCTCCTTTGGGTATCCTATGAAGACACATTTCTCCGATTTGGGTTCGAGCTTATCAGGTTGAAGTTTTTTCACATAAGCATCGCAGCCCCAAACATTAAGAAACGACAACTTTGGTTTCTTGCCAAACCACAGTTCATAAGGCGTCGTCTCAACGGATTTTGATGGTGCCCTATTTAACGTGAATGCGGCCGTCTCTAAAGTATATCCCCAAAATGATAGCGGTAAATCAGTAAGAGACATCATAGATCGCACCATATCTAGTAAAGTACGATTACGACGTTCGGACACACCATTACGCTGTGGTGTTCCGGGTGGCGTGAGTTGCGAAACTATTCCACAGTTTTTCAAATGTACACCAAACTCGTAACTCAAATATTCTCCTCCACGATCAGATCGTAGAAACTTTATTTTCTTGTTACAATGACTTTCAACTTCACTCTGAAATTCTTTGAACTTTTCAAATGTTTCAGACTTATGTTTCATTAAGTAGATATACGAATATCTGCTTAAATCATCTGTCATGGTGAGAAAATAACGATATCCGCCACGAGCCTCAATATACATCAGGCCACATACATCGGTATGTATGATTTCCAACAAATCTGTTGCTCTCTCCATAGTACCGGAGAACGGTGTTTTAGTCATCTTGCCCATGAGGCACGGTTCGCAAGTACCAAGTGATTCATAATCGAGTGGTTCCAAAAGTCCATCAGTATGGAGTTTCTTCATGCGCTTTATACCGATATGACCTAAACGACAGTGCCACAAATAAGTTGCACTTTCATTATCAACTCTGCATCTTTTGGCTTCAACATTATGAATATGTGTATTACTACTATCGAGATTCAATAAGAATAGACCACTCTTCAAGGGTGCATGACCATAAAAGATATTACTCATCTAAATAGAACAACCATTATTCTCTGATTTAAATGAATAACCGTCTCGCATTAAACAAGATCCAGATATAATGTTCATGCTCACCGCTGGCACCAAATAACAATTATTTAGGTCTAATATTAATCCCGAAGGTAGATGTAGAGGTAGCGTGCCGACCGTGATCACATCAACTTTGGAACCATTTCCCACGTGCATCGTCACCTCGTCCTTTGCCAGTGCCCGCTTATTCTGTAGTCCCTGTTTCGAGTTGCAAATATTAGCAACAGAATCAGTATCAAATACCCAGGTGCTACTGCGAGCTCTAGTAAGGTACACATCAATAACATGTATATCACATATACCTTTGTTCACCTTGCCATCCTTCTTATCCGCCAAATACATGGGGCAGTTCCGCTTCCAGTGACCAGTCTGCTTGCAGTAGAAGCACTCAGTTTCAGGCTTAGGTCCAGACTTGGGTTTCTTCTCTTGAGCAGCAACTTGCTTGCCGTTCTTCTTGAAGTTCCCTTTCTTCTTTCCTTTGCCCTTTTTCTTGAAACTAGTGGTCTTGTTAACCATCAACACTTGATGCTCCTTCTTGATTTCTACCTCCGCAGCTTTCAGCATTGCGAAGAGCTCGGGAATAGTCTTGTTCATCCCTTGCATATTATAGTTCATCACAAAGCTCTTGTAGCTTGGTGGCAGTGATTGGAGAATTCTGTCAATGACGCAATCATCTGGAAGATTAACTCCCAATTGAATCAAGTGATTATTATACCCAGACATTTTGAGTATATGCTCACTGACAGAACTGTTCTCCTCCATCTTGCAGCTATAGAACTTATTGGAGACTTCATATCTCTCAATTCGGGTATTTGCTTGAAATATTAACTTCAACTCCTGGAACATCTCATATGCTCCATGACGTTCAAAACGTCGTTGAAGTCCCGATTCTAAGCCGTAAAGCATGGCACACTGAACTATCGAGTAGTCATCAGCTTTGCTTTGCCAGACATTCATAACATCTGGTGTTGCTCCAGCAGCAGGCCTGGCACCCAGCGGTGCTTCCAGGACGTAATTCTTCTGCGCAGCAATGAGGATAATCCTCAAGTTACGGACCCAGTCCGTGTACTTGCTACCATCATCTTTCAACTTTGCTTTCTCAAGGAATGCATTAAAATTCAACGGAACAACAGCATGAGCCATCTATCTACAATCAACATAAACAAGCAAGATACTATCAGGTACTAAGTTCATGATAAATTTAAGTTCAGTTAATCATATTACTTAAGAACTCCCACTTAGATAGACATCCCTCTAATCCTCTAAGTGATTACGTGATCCAAATCAACTAAACCATGACCGATCATCACGTGAGATGGAGTAGTTTTCAATGGTGAACATCGTTATGTTGATCATATCTACTATATGATTCACGCTCGACCTTTCGGTCTCCGTGTTCCGAGGCCATATCTGCATATGCTAGGCTCGTCAAGTTTAACCTGAGTATTCTGCGTGTGCAAAACTGGCTTGCACCCGTTGTAGATGGACGTAGAGCTTATCACACCCGATCATCACGTGGTGTCTGGGCACGATGAACTTTGGCAACGGTGCATACTCAGGGAGAACACTTCTTGATAATTTAGTGAGAGATCATCTTATAATGCTACCGTCAATCAAAGCAAGATAAGATGCATAAAAGGATAAACATCACATGCAATCAATATAAGTGATATGATAAGGCCATCATCATCTTGTGCTTGTGATCTCCATCTCCGAAGCACCGTCATGATCACCATCGTCACCGGCGCGACACCTTGATCTCCATCGTAGCATCGTTGTCGTCTCGCCAATCTTATGCTTCCATGACTATCACTACCGTTTAGTAATAAAGTAAAGCATTACATCGCGATTGCATTCCATACAATAAAGCGACAACCATATGGCTCCTGCCAGTTGCCGATAACTCGGTTACAAAACATGATCATCTCATACAATAAAATTCAGCATCATGCCTTGACCATATCACATCACAACATGCCCTGCAAAAACAAGTTAGACGTCCTCTACTTTGTTGTTGCATGTTTTACGTGGCTGCTACGGGCTTAAGTAAGAACCAATCTCACCTACGCATCAAAACCACAACGATTGTTTGTCAAATAGACTCCGTTTTAACCTTCTCAAGGACCGGGCGTAGCCATACTCGGTTCAACTAAAGTTGGAGAGACAGTCGCCCGCAAGCCATCTATGTGCAAAGCACGTCGAGGGAACCAGTCTCGCGTAAGCGTACGCGTAAGGTTGGTCCGGGTCGTCTCGTCCAACAATACCGCCGAACCAAAGTATGACATGCTGGTAGGCAGTATGACTTGTATCGTCCACAACTCACTTGTGTTCTACTCGTGCATATAACATCAACATAAATAACCTAGGCTCGGATGCCACTGTTGGGTTTCGTAGTAATTTCAAAAAATTTCCTACGCACACGCAAGATCATGTGATGCATAGCAACGAGGGGAGAGTGTTGTCTACGTACCCAACGCAGACCGACTGCGAAAGCGGTGACATGACGTAGAGGAAGTAGTCGTACGTCTTCATGATCCAACCGATCAAGCACCGAAACTACGGCACCTCCGAGTTCGAGCACACGTTCAGCTCGATGACGAACCCCGGACTCCGATCCAGCAAAGTGTCGGGGAAGAGTTCCGTCAGCACGACGGCGTGGTGACGATCTTGATGAACTACAGCAGCAGGGCTTCGCCTAAACTCCGCTACAGTATTATCGAGGTATATGGTGGCAGGGGGCACCGCACACGGCTAAGGAATAGATCACGTGGATCAACTTGTGTCTTTTGGGGTGCCTCTACCTTAGTATATAAAGGAGCCAAGGGGGGAGGAGGCGCCGGCCAGGGAGAGAGGCGCAGGAGGAGTCCTACTCCTACCGGGAGTAGGACTCCCCTCCAATCCTATTCCAACTAGGATTCCCCAAAGGGGGGAAAAGAGGAGGAGGGGGCCGGCCACCTCTCCTAGTCCTAATAGGACTAGGGGAAGGGGGAGGCGCGCAGCCCATCTAGGGCAGCCCCTTCTCTTTTCCACTAAGGCCCACTATGGCCCATATAGCTCCCGGGGGGTTCCGGTAACCCTCCCGGTAACCCGGTAAAATCCCGATTTCACCCGGAACACTTCCGATATCCAAATATAGGCTTCCAATATATCAATCTTTATGTCTCGACCATTTCGAGACTCCTCGTCATGTCCGTGATCACATCCGGGACTCCGAACAACCTTCGGTACATCAAAATGCATAAACTCATAATGTAACTGTCATCGTAACCTTAAGCGTGCGGACTCTACGGGTTCGAGAACAATGTAGACATGACCGAGACACGTCTCCGGTCAATAACCAATAGCGGGACCTGGATGCCCATATTGGCTCCTACATATTCTACAAAGATCTTTATCGGTCAGACCGCATAACGATATACGTTGTTCCCTTTGTCATCGGTATGTTACTTGCCCGAGATTCGATCGTCGGTATCCAATACCTAGTTCAATCTCGTTACTGGCAAGTCTCTTTACTCGTTCCGTAATACATCATCTCACAACTAACATATTAGTTGCAGTGCTTGCAAGGCTTATGTGATGTGCATTACTGAGAGGGCCCAGAGATACCTCTCCGACAATCGGAGTGACAAATCCTAATCTCGAAATACGCCAACCCAACATCTACCTTTGGAGACACCTGTAATGCTCCTTTATAATCACCCAGTTACGTTGTGACGTTTGGTAGCACCCAAAGTGTTCCTCCGGCAAACGGGAGTTGCATAATCTCATAGTCATAGGAACATGTATAAGTCATGAAGAAAGCAATAGCAACATACTAAACGATCAGGTGCTAAGCTAATGGAATGGGTCATGTCAATCAGATCATTCAACTAATGATGTGACCTCGTTACTCAAATAACAACTCATTGTTCATGGTCAGGAAACATAACCATCTTTGATTGACGAGCTAGTCAAGTAGAGGCATACTAGTGACATTTTGTTTGTCTATGTATTCACACATGTATTATGTTTCCGGTTAATACAATTCTAGCATGAATAATAAACATTTATCATGATTATAAGGAAATAAATAATAACTTTATTATTGCCTCTAGGGCATATTTCCTTCAATGTTTTAGATGAATTAATTAATTAGATTAGATTAATGTCAAATAGTATATAGAAATGTTAGAAATGTTATAGAAAAGTTAGTTTTAGCTAGATGAATTAGATTAATTTCAAGTTGTTATAGAAATGTTAGAAATGTTATAGAAATGTTAGGTTTTAGTTTCTTATAATTTTAGTTATAGAAAATTAGAATTTGCATATAAGAAATCACAATCCAATCATTTAAAAAATGTTACTTTTGCGGCTTATAGTATTTGTTCTCGACGATGCCCGGCCCGCATCCTCACCGTCGACCCGTTCGTGACGGCGTCCTACTTCAGAGGACCCATGTCCAGGACTGGGCTCCGTCGGGCTGGCACTGGGAGGTGCTACCTTCAGGGGGTCACCACTTGGTGAGGAACCCGGGTCCCATCCTCGACCCTGAGCTCCTTTGGTGGCGTTCCCGTGGGCCACTTTTGGTGCGGAGGGAGCCGGCCCGCCGGAGGTGGTGCGTCACCATATCAGGGAGGAGGACGAGCACGTCCGTCGCTATATGGCTGCTATGGACGTCAGATTCTCCAATACCTGGCAGGTCTTTGGGGAGATGACCGGAGCTATGATCCTGTGATGGTTCCTTCTCTTTGGATGTCCACCGCCCGCGCCTCAGGAACCGCAAGTGGCCTAGATTATTCTGTAGTATTCGATCTTTATTACCTAGCTAGCTAGTGATGTATTCGATATATAATATTCGAGA
>NW_025228459.1:48593-56055 GCF_018294505.1 Triticum aestivum | reverse complement strand
CCGCGGCTCCGTCGCCGCACCTCCCGCCCTCGCCGCGCTCGGGGCCACGCCTCCCGGTGCCCCTCTCCCCCTCTCTGTTGCAAGTCGCCGCTCCCGACTACCCCGACGAGCTCCTCCGCGCGCGCCCGTCGCCGTGGCCTCCTCCAGCCTCTCCTGACAGCGCCCATCGCGCCACGCCTAGCTCCGGCAACGGCAAGGCTCTGCCTTGGCCACGCGCCCCGGGCCGCGCCTCCCCCGCATGCTCTCTGCCGCTCGAGCCTCTCGCCTCCGCCGCCCCGCTACTTCCCGCGCGACGCCGCGCCGAGTGCTACTCGCCGCCTCCGGCCGTTGCGACCCAGCGCCGTGCGCTGCTCCCCGCCGACGCCCCTATTGCCCCGTGCCCTCGCACGGGCGCATGCCCGTAACCGCGCCCGTTATGCCCCCTGGGCCACTGACCAAGTGGCCCCAGTGCCCAGAACGTTTAAAAAAAAGGAATTAAAAAAATAATTAAGTAAAAATAATAAAAATAAAAATAATTAAATAAGTAATAATAATTAAATTAATTAATTAATTAAGTTAATTAATCATAATTAGATTAACCTAATTAACTAGTGTTAAATTAATTAAACAATAATTAGACAATAATTAGATTAGTTAAACCCTAATCAGAATAATCAGAGTATGGCATGCGGGTCCCACCTGTCAGGTTGACCAGGTCAATGGTCAACGTTGACTGCTGATGTCATGCTGACGTCATGATGACGTCAGCAAACACTGTTTTGGATAATGTTGAATTTAAATAAATAATTAAAATCAAAAAATGATTTAAATCTTTAGAAAATCATATCTTTTAATCCGTAACTCGGATTAAAATACTTTCTACATGAAAGTTGCTCAGAACGACGAGACGAACCCGGATGCGCAATCCGTTCGTCCGCCACACACCCCTAACCTATCGAACTCGCAACTTTTTCCCTCCGGTTCATCTGTCCGAAAACACGGAACACCGGGAATACTTTCCCGGACGATTTCCCCCTTCGCCAGCATCACCTCATACTGCGTTAGAACACACCTAGCACCGCTCTTTGTCATGTCTTGCGTCGTCTTGCTTATGTTTGCACTGTATTTATTGTTTCTTCCCCCTCTTCTCTTCGGTAGACTACGAGACCGACGCTGCTGCTGCCCAGTTCGACTACGGAGTTGACGATCCCTCTCTCTTGCCAGAGCAACCAGGCAAGCCCCCCCTTTGATCACCAGATATCGCCTACTCTTCTCTATACTGCTTGCATTAGAGTAGTGTAGCATGTTACTGCTTTTCGTTAATCCTATTCTGATGCATAGCCTGTCATTGCTGCTACAGTCATTGATACCTTACCCGCAATCCTAAATGCTTAGTATAGGATGCTAGTGTTCCATCAGTGGCCCTACACTCTTGTCCGTCTGCCATGCTATACTACTGGGCTGTGATCACTTCGGGAGGTGATCACGGGCATATACTATATACTTTACACTGTTACATTACTGGTGATACTGTTTGGAGATGGGGGCTGAAGGGGCAGGTGGCTCCATCCCGGTAGAGGTGGGCCTGGGTTCCCGACGGCCCTCTACTGTTACTTTGTGGCGGAGCGACAGGGCAGGTTGAGACCACCTAGGAGACAGGTGGGCCTGGCCCTGTTCGGCGTTCGCGGATGCTTAACACGCTTAACGAGATCTTGGTATTTGATCTGAGTCGGCTACGAGCCTATACGCACTAACCATCTACGCGGGAGTAGTTATGGGTATCCCGACGTCGTGGTATCAGCCGAAGCACTTCAGACGTCAGCGACGGAGCGGCGCGCGCCGAATTGGACTGGAACGCCACTAGGCTAGGTCTGCTTTCGGCCGCCCACGCAACGTGCAGGTGTGCTCAGGGCGATGGGCCCAGACCCCTGCGCGCTTAGGTTTAGACCGGCGTGCTGGCCTCTCTGTTTTTCCTAGGTGGGGCTGCGACGTGTTGATCTTCCGAGGCCGGGCATGACCCAGGAAAGTGTGTCCGGCCAAATGGGATCGAGCGTGTTGGGCTATGTGGTGCACCCCTGCAGGGAAGTTAATCTATTCGAATAGCCGTGATCTTCGGTAACAGGACGACTTGGAGTTGTACCTTGACCTTATGACAACTAGAACCGGATACTTAATAAAACACACCCTTCCAAGTGCCAGATACAACCGGTGGTCGCTCTCCCTCAGGGATACGAGGAGGGGATCGCCGGGTAGGATTATGCTATGAGATGCTACTTGGAGATGCTACTTGGAGGACTTCAATCTACTCTCTTATACTTGATGCAAGACGGAGGCTGCCAGAAGCGTAGTCTTCGACAGGATTAGCTATCCCCCTCTTATTCTGGCATTCTGCAGTTCAGTCCACTGATATGGCCTCCTTACACATATACCCATGCATATGTAGTGTAGTTCCTTGCTTGCGAGTACTTTGGATGAGTACTCACGGTTGCTTTCTCCCCCTTTTTCCCCTTTCCTTTCTTTCTGGTTGTCGCAACCAGATGCTGGAGTCCAGGAGCCAGACGCCACCGTCGATGACGACTACTACCCCGGAGGTGCCTACTACTACGTGCAGCCCGCTGACGACGACCAGGAGTAGTTTAGGAGGATCCCAGGCAGGAGGCCTGCGCCTCTTTCGATCTGTATCCCAGTTTGTACTAGCCTTCTTAAGGCAACTTGTTTAACTTATGTCTGTACTCAGATATTGTTGCTTCCGCTGACTCGTCTATGATCGAGCACTTGTATTCGAGCCCTCGAGGCCCCTGGCTTGTATTATGATGCTTGTATGACTTATTTTATTTGTAGAGTTGTGTTGTGATATCTTCCCGTGAGTCCCTGATCTTGATCGTACACAGTTGCGTGCATGATTAGTGTACGATTGAATCGGGGGCGTCACAAGTTGGTATCAGAGCCGACTGCCTGTAGGAATCCCCCTTCCAACTCCTTGGCCGAAGTCAAGTCTAGACTTTACAAAACTTTTACTAACATGGTTGTGCGGCCCATGGGCCCACGTCGCCATTGGGTGGTACTAGGATCTTTTACTCCTCGACCTTTACTCTGGGACTCTGAACTCTCTTCTATTCGGGTTAAACGATTTTGCTAAAAACAAAACTAACTTTAGGTTCTCGCAAGTACTTTTTCCCGGAGAGCCCCTCACTTCAGATGATCGCCTGTTACATCAGAAGATTCCGAAGATACTCTCTGATGTTCTCTCGAGACTTTGTGACCATCACTTTTGCTATTCCTGACCACCGATAAATCCGTATGGATAACTACTTACACTTGCCATTCATATGATCATCCCCCATTGATCTTGTTATTATAAGATACCCCGAAGTTTTCTCTATTGTTCCGAGAATACTTTGTGCCTACTGCCTAGCAGTTCTTTGCCACATGAATACCCCTTCGAATAAATCCTCGCACTTGTCGAGTATCCGCTCATCCCCAGTTGTTCTTGTGTTTCACGAAAGATTTCAAAATAATATTCGATCTTCCGAAAATCCTTTGGGGCCTTTGGCTCTTGAAATTCTTGCTTGCTTGCATTATGGATAATCCCATAAGTCTCGTAGTCATATTGACATTCCTTGTCATTACCATTTGAGTCTGTTGACTCAATATGTTGCGAATACACGCAATCATCATTGATCCTTATAAATTACTTTTCCGGCTGAGCTGCCATTCTTTTTACTGGAATTGGTTCTCAACCAATCCAATTGTCTTTGATTGTATCCTACGGCTATTCAACTTATCCACCCCTAATCAGAGCATTGTTCTGATCCCTTGATTTGGAAATCATAATTCCTTTGCATTTGACAATTGAGTTAGTCAGTTGTTTCTATAATCTGATCTCCTTGCAATCTTCTTCCTCTAGTTGAGTACTGATGCTCACGTCAGATCCCTTGTGGACCACCAGATCCTTTGTTGGATTTTATCTGACAACGCCCTTCATATTCAATAACCTGGTGAGCCTTTCCTCTAATACATAATGCCTTTGGTAAATTGTATCCTCTGCTTTCTTAACCATGCTCTGTCTTCGAGCTTGAGTTAATTACTTCTAAAGATCCTGGTATATGATTCTAAGATGCCCCGATGGGTTGAACCTATGCCTTCCTTAATAGGTGTGAACTCGAAAGTTTTCACGAGTCGTACTCTTCTGGTATTTTGCCAGATAAAATTTCAAAACTACAACTTCATTGAGCGCGAGGAGTGAATGAAAGGTGGTGCATTGGAGAAGTGGGAGTCGACCTTGAACTTTGTGTTCATGCCCATGGACACGATGTAGATCCTGTCATAGAAGCTTCTTGTAATAATAACTATTTCCTTGATAACTAACATATGGTATCTGTGAATTGATCCCTTGCAACCGTGGTTCCGACCATGATTGTTCTTCTTTGATCTCATTTCTCGGACAATTTAAAACAATTGTCTCCTATGGATCAATACGCCAGTCCAACCTTTACTTTGATCTTGTGTCGAATATTACCCCCCTGGTATCTCGAGATTATCTTGGAACTGCATAACTTCCTATGAGTTCTTCATCAAGTACTACATACTCACTGATTACAATTTTTCATGGGCTCTGAGTTATTGAACACTCAAAGACACCGATAACTGAACCGAGTCCGCTCTTCGGTTCAACAACTCTTCAGTAAGCTTCTATAAGTATGAGTTTGTACCCGATCACGCCATTACTAGCCTGTTTGGCTATATCATTGTCGTGACGATTCTAACTGTGCTACCTGGTCCTTATTCTCGGAGCACCAATTTTCGACGATGAACTAACCTTACGTCGATCCTCATCGTCATATCATTTCGCCTTGAACAACAAGCTTGGTTTCGAGTTTGTGTCGTACCCTTGTTTCCAATAACCTTTCACTTCATCATTACTTGACTTGATGTCGTTACCGATCGATTACATCTTCATGAACTCTCACGACAAAGGTGATGTGATCATCAACATTCGGAGCTCATCCAGAATATCAATTGAATTCATGATGAGAAATACCATCCTTGCCCTCAATAAATTGTATTATCGTCGACCACTTTATTGCCCTCCCACCAACACAAGCTTGTTCATGTTTGATGTTATACCTTGAGTTCCTTGCTATCCAGCAATTGTTCTTCTTTACCTTGGAGTATTACCATCCTTTATGTCAAGAATGTTCTGAGAATTGTTCCACCTTTTGAGAATTCTTGACATAGAAATACTTCTCACCATCACCATTCTTTCTTGGTCCCCGTGTTAATTCCAACAAGTGAACGATGTTGTTTGGATTCTTTCCTTCTAGCAACCCTATTTCTTAGAAGTGAATGGGCGATAGTTCATTCTAAGTCCTTCGCTAATTGAATCACCATTCTGACATTGGTCGTGCAACCCAACCCATATTTCGGGCGCACCTTTCGACCAGTGTTTAGTTGTGTATGTTCTCCTCGAGCATACTTCCTTATATCATTTGGTCTGAAAAATGTTATCCCCTTGTTCACTTAATTGTGGAAATCCATCTTTTAGAAATCTCGATGAATTGTCGTTGAGTTCATCAGCCACCTCCTTGACCTCTCCTTGGGTTAATGATGAACTTTTGTTAACGGAAATCACTTCATAGTTCATTTCCCGAGAATCTTACAGTATCATCCCGTCAATTTGTGTTGCACCTTTCTTCTCAGGCATCCTGAGACTGAGGTATCCTGACCCCAATCGGATCTGAACCTCGGTCAGATATGATGGTTGGGACAACTTTCCAAGAGTTACGATGTTGGTCCTTTGATGAACCGGTAACATGATGTCATACCTAGCACCCCCCCCTGGGTGGAGGACCTATCATTATAATTTCCTTTGCAAGGATAACCATTCTTCCTGGAGGAAATTGTAAGGTCTATTTTATAAGCTGTTCCTGATGGATCCATTGAGTATCTAAAGTCTGACCTTGATTGAATACCTTGTCAATGCTATCTCGAAGCATGTCTGTGGTACTCCGATTTTCAATAAGAACCTTTGAAGCACAAATGCTAAGTTTTCCTTATTAATTACCCCAACACCGTTGTATGGGTAATGTCATAAATTTCTTCCCCCTTTACTAAAGAGTTTTCTACATTATATCCTATCATGGATATCATGCTCTGCTTGTCCTTGGGAAGGATATAATCTTGAAATGTGTGTTTAAACACGTTTTCCTTTCCATTGTTCTGTTTAAATCTGATAACCATATTTTCCTTTCCATTGGTTGGTTTAATGTTTCTTGTGATCTATATGATCTAAGCGGTAATATTCTTCTGCTTATGTAAACACCTTGGTGTACGACCGTGTCAGTAAGACCCTGTTACTATTGTTGATGACATTTCGGTAGCCACCGATGGACGAGAACCTTGCCTATTGGCCCGCCTCGTTCAACGAGCAGGAAAATGGTTCTCTTCGTCCCTCGCCCTTGGTACCGATGTTGTTGCCGACATAACCGACAGACTATCCTCTGACATGCCTTGCTTACATGATCGTGCAAGATGTCACTGTCCTTCCTACTTTTAATCCACATGGTGGGCCCATAACCCACAGTTCCACAGGATCGAAACCTGACTCTCTTGTACACCCTGTTGCCAAAGTTATTCCTCACGCTTGGCTTCGTATGTAATTCACGAGCCACCTTCCGTGTGATCCTCAATTCTGGTATTAAACACAATACTTATTTCCGTTGTTTTGAACCCCCTTCACACTCTGTTTTAGGCAACGGACGATTGCCTATCCGCTTGAAACTTCTCATGGTACCTCCTTACTTGCTCTCGATATTTTCTTAAGTTTTAGTTCGAGAGTTACTTTCCGCCACCTTCCCCGATGTTAGCTACCAGGTAGCAACCTTATAGAGGTCTGATCTTTTGAAGCTACCCCTTACCCTTTTCGTAAGTACGATGGAGATCCCAAAGAAAGGACGTTGACATCACCATGATGACCTAAAGCGGAGAAATGAAGATGTCAATGTAATGGATCGACCTCTTCAAGAAGAGCAACCAAGACTGAGAAGATTCGTTAGGATTTCATAACCAGACCTTTCCCCCTTAGTCCCCCTCTTAAATCTCGGGACAAGATTTCTTGTAGTGGAGGAGATTTGTAACGCCCGGATAATTAAGCTACAGTGATCCCATGCTAATGGTGCCACGTCACCACGGTTACTGCTACTAATTTATCGTTAGAACAAAAACCGGTCCTAAATTCAAATTCAAATTAATGATAACAATAAAAGTTTTCAAAAATTAAAATAAAAATGTTTGGTTTGTACTAAATATTACAAATGTAATTATGGTGCAACAAACCCATTTATATAAAATGTCTAAATAATTTAAAATGAGTTAAAACAGAAAATAAAATAAATAAAAGAAAAGAGATAAAACAGAAAAACAAAAGATAAAAAAAATAGAAGAGAAACCCCCCCGGGCTTCGGCCCAGCTGACCACAGGCCCA
>NW_025228459.1:37362-47950 GCF_018294505.1 Triticum aestivum | reverse complement strand
GGGGGCTGCGACCCTGTCGCCGCTCGCTATCGCCGGCGCCGCCCCTCTTAGACTCCTCCGTCCCCTCCTCTCCTTCGCGCTGTACCTGCCTGAAGCGTCGCCCTCGAATCGTCGCCGGCCTGACGCCGTCGCCCGTCGTCGCCAAACACCACCGGCGATCGGAGTCATCCCCACCGGGCTGCCTCCTCCTCGTCGACGCCGTCCTCGCCCCCCTCCACAATGGCCTCCCCGACCTCCACCGCGCCCGCTGCCCTAGTCCCTACAAAGCCCGGTGAGGCCCTCGGCCTCCGTTCCCCTACGCCCGCCGCGCTCGCACAAGGCCGTGGCCTCTCCCTAGCTCGCCGGCGTTTTGCCGTCCTTGCTCGCGCCGGTCAACTGCGCCAGCCGCGCCCGTGGCGGCCCTCACGTCCGGCGCCCCTCCGCCGCGGCTCCGTCGCCGCACCACCCGCCCTCGCCGCGCTCGGGGCCACGCCTCCCGGTGCCCCTCTCCCCCTCTGTGTTGCAAGTCGCCGCTCCCGACTACCCCGACGAGCTCCTCCGCGCGCGCCCGTCGCCGTGGCCTCCTCCGGCCTCTCCTGACAGCGCCCATCGCGCCACGCCTAGCTCCGGCAACGGCAAGGCTCTGCCTTGGCCACGCGCCCCGGGCCGCGCCTCCCCCGCATGCTCTCTGCCGCTCGAGCCTCTCGCCTCCGCCGCCCCGCTGCTTCCCGCGCGACGCCGCACCGAGTGCTACTCGCCGCCTCCGGCCGTTGCGACCCAGCGCCGTGCGCTGCTCCCCGCCGACGCCCCTGTTGCCCCGTGCCCTCGCACGGGCGCATGCCCGTAACCGCGCCCGTTATGCCCCCTGGGCCACTGACCAAGTGGCCCCAGCGCCCAGAACGTTTAAAAAAAAGGAATTAAAAAAATAATTAAGTAAAAATAATAAAAATAAAAATAATTAAATAAGTAATAATAATTAAATTAATTAATTAATTAAGTTAATTAATCATAATTAGATTAACCTAATTAACTAGTGTTAAATTAATTAAACAATAATTAGATTAGTTAAACCCTAATCAGAATAATCAGAGTATGGCATGCGGGTCCCACCTGTCAGGTTGACCAGGTCAACGGTCAACGTTGACTGCTGATGTCATGCTGACGTCATGATGACATCAGCAAACACTGTTTTGGATAATGTTGAATTTAAATAAATAATTAAAATCAAAAAATGATTTAAATCTTTAGAAAATCATATCTTTTAATCCGTAACTCGGATTAAAATACTTTCTACATGAAAGTTGCTCAGAACGACGAGACGAACCCGGATGCGCAATCCGTTCGTCCGCCACACACCCCTAACCTATCGAACTCGCAACTTTTTCCCTCCGGTTCATCTGTCCGAAAACACGGAACACCGGGAATACTTTCCCGGATGATTTCCCCCTTCGCCAGCATCACCTCATACTGCGTTAGAACACACCTAGCACCGCTCTTTGTCATGTCTTGCGTCGTCTTGCTTATGTTTGCACTGTATTTATTGTTTCTTCCCCCTCTTCTCTTCGGTAGACTACGAGACCGACGCTGCTGCTGCCCAGTTCGACTACGGAGTTGACGACCCCTCTCTCTTGCCAGAGCAACCAGGCAAGCCCCCCCTTTGATCACCAGATATCGCCTACTCTTCTCTATACTGCTTGCATTAGAGTAGTGTAGCATGTTACTGCTTTCCGTTAATCCTATTCTGATGCATAGCCTGTCATTGCTGCTACAGTCATTGATACCTTACCCGCAATCCTAAATGCTTAGTATAGGATGCTAGTGTTCCATCAGTGGCCCTACACTCTTGTCCGTCTGCCATGCTATACTACTGGGCTGTGATCACTTCGGGAGGTGATCACGGGCATATACTATATACTTTACACTGTTACATTACTGGTGATACTGTTTGGAGATGGGGGCTGAAGGGGCAGGTGGCTCCATCCCGGTAGAGGTGGGCCTGGGTTCCCGACGGCCCTCGACTGTTACTTTGTGGCGGAGCGACAGGGCAGGTTGAGACCACCTAGGAGACAGGTGGGCCTGGCCCTGTTCGGCGTTCGCGGATGCTTAACACGCTTAACGAGATCTTGGTATTTGATCTGAGTCGGCTACGAGCCTATACGCACTAACCATCTACGCGGGAGTAGTTATGGGTATCCCGACGTCGTGGTATCAGCCGAAGCACTTCAAACGTCAGCGACGGAGCGGCGCGCGCCGAATTGGACTGGAACGCCACTAGGCTAGGTCTGCTTTCGGCCGCCCACGCAACGTGCAGGTGTGCTCAGGGCGATGGGCCCAGACCCCTGCGCGCTTAGGTTTAGACCGGCGTGCTGGCCTCTCTGTTTTGCCTAGGTGGGGCTGCGACGTGTTGATCTTCCGAGGCCGGGCATGACCCAGGAAAGTGTGTCCGGCCAAATGGGATCGAGCGTGTTGGGCTATGTGGTGCACCCCTGCAGGGAAGTTAATCTATTCGAATAGCCGTGATCTTCGGTAACAGGACGACTTGGAGTTGTACCTTGACCTTATGACAACTAGAACCGGATACTTAATAAAACACACCCTTCCAAGTGCCAGATACAACCGGTGGTCGCTCTCCCTCAGGGATACGAGGAGGGGATTGCCGGGTAGGATTATGCTATGAGATGCTACTTGGAGATGCTACTTGGAGGACTTCAATCTACTCTCTTATGCTTGATGCAAGACGGAGGCTGCCAGAAGCGTAGTCTTCGACAAGATTAGCTATCCCCCTCTTATTCTGGCATTCTGCAGTTCAGTCCACTGATATGGCCTCCTTACACATATACCCATGCATATGTAGTGTAGTTCCTTGCTTGCGAGTACTTTGGATGAGTACTCACGGTTGCTTTCTCCCCCTTTTTCCCCTTTCCTTTCTTTCTGGTTGTCGCAACCAGATGCTGGAGTCCAGGAGCCAGACGCCACCGTCGACGACGACTACTACCCCGGAGGTGCCTACTACTACGTGCAGCCCGCTGACGACGACCAGGAGTAGTTTAGGAGGATCCCAGGCAGGAGGCCTGCGCCTCTTTCGATCTGTATCCCAGTTTGTACTAGCCTTCTTAAGGCAACTTGTTTAACTTATGTCTGTACTCAGATATTGTTGCTTCCGCTGACTCGTCTATGATCGAGCACTTGTATTCGAGCCCTCGAGGCCCCTGGCTTGTATTATGATGCTTGTATGACTTATTTTATTTGTAGAGTTGTGTTGTGATATCTTCCCGTGAGTCCCTGATCTTGATCGTACACAGTTGCGTGCATGATTAGTGTACGATTGAATCGGGGGCGTCACAAACTCCATGCAAACATACGATCCTGGTCATGTATATCTTTGCCAACTTAGCACTGGTGTAAGTGGTCTTTACTGGGATGAAATGAGCTACTTTCGTCAATTAATCGACTACAACCCAAATCGAGTCATAGCCTGAACGAGTCCTGGGAAATCCCGTGATAAAATCCATGCCTTTACTTCCATTCGGGTATCGGCAATGGTTGTAACAATCCTGGTGGCTTCTGATGCTCTGCCTTTACTCTCTGACATACATCACAAACTACTACATACTCCGCTATATCCTTCTTCATTCCGGTCCACAAGAAAATATCCTACAAATCCAAATACATCTTGGTATTTCCTGGGTGAATTGAATACGGTGAATCGTGTGCCTCTTGCAAAATCAACTTCCTGATCTCCGGGTCATTGGGCACGTAAACACGGTCTTCAAACCATAGGGTGTCGTGCTCATCCTCACGAAATCCTTTAACTTTTCCTTTGCTCATTTTCTCCTTTATAGCGGCAATCTCTGTGTCAGCTTTCTGAGCTTCCCTGATTTTATCCATCAAGGTTGACTGAATCTCCAATGCTGCTACATAGCCTCTCAGAACTATTTCCAAACATAGTTCATGAAGATTTTCTGCTAACTCCTTGGGTATTTCTCCCGTCATTAATGTATTGACATGGCTCTTACGGCTTAAAGTGTCTGCTACTACATTAGCCTTTCCGGGGTGATAATGCAATTTCATATCATAATCCTTGATAAGCTCCAACCATCTCCTTTGTCTGAGGTTTAACCCCTTCTGTGTGAAAATGTACTTCAAACTCTTATGATCCGTGTACACCTCACAATGGTTTCCAATGAGGAAATGTCTCCATGTCTTCAAGGCATGCACTACGGCTGCTAACTCCAAATCATGTGTAGCATAATTCAACTCATGAGGTTTCAGTTGTCTTGAGGCATATGAAACAACTCTCCCTTCCTACATAAGCACTGCTCCAAGTCCTCGAAGTGAAGCGTCGCAATACACCTCATAATCCTTGGTCTGGTCTAGCAAAATCAACACTGGTGAGGTAACCAAACGTTTCTTAAACTCATGGAAACTAGCCTCACATTCCTCTGTCCATATGAACTTGGTATCTTTCTTCAACAACTCCGTCATAGGCTTCGCAATCTTTGAGAAATTCTCAATAAATCTCCGGTAGTATCCTGCGAGTCCAAGAAAACTCCGGTTCTCTCCAACTGTTGTTGGGGCTTCCCACTTGGTCACGGTTTCAACTTTAGCGGAATCTACTACTATACCTTCTCCAGATATAACATGTCCTAGGAATCCTACTTCCTTCAACCAAAACTCACATTTGCTGAACTTGGCATATAATTGATGTTCTCTGAGCTTTCCAAGTACCAAACGCAAATGCTCCTTATGTTCCTCTTCATTCTTCGAATAAACCAGGATATCATCAATGAACACTACGACGAACTTATCCAAAAACTCCATAAACACTTTGTTCATCATGTTCATAAAATAGGCAGGTGCGTTAGTCAGACCAAATGACATAACGGTATACTCATATAGCCCATACCTGGTGATAAAAGCTGTCTTCGGAATATTCTGTTCTCGAATCTTCAACTGGTGGTATCCTGATCGCAGATCGATCTTGGAAAATACCTTAGCTCCTTGCAATCGATCAAATAGATCGTTGATCATTGGTAGTGGGTACTTGTTCTTGATCGTTACTTCATTCAATCCTCGATAATCAACAACCATCCTTAACGATCCATCCTTCTTCTCCACTAGAAGTACTGGCGATCCCCAAGGCGAAGAACTTGGGCGAATATATCCTTTATCCAGTAACTCCTTAATCTGCTTCTTAATTTCCACCAAATCCTTTGCTGGCATCCTATATGGTCTCTTTGATATTGGACCTGTGCCTGGAAATAGCTCAATCAAAAACTCAATATCTCTATCCGGTGGCATGCCTGGCAACTCTTCTGGAAATACATCAGGGAAATCCCTTACCACTGGTACTTCCTCCTACACAACTCCTGTTAGGCAATTTACTTGAGTCCTCTTTGGCACATGCCGGGATACATACTTGATCCTTCTCCCTTCTGGGGTGGTAAGAAAAATTGACTTACTAGCACATTCAGTATTCCCTTCATACTTTGATAACCAATCCATGCCTAATATCACATCCAATCCTTGAGATTCCAATACTATTAGGTCTGAGAGAAAAACATAGTTACCAATCCTTAATGGTAACCCATCACACCATAGACTAGCCACATACTCTGCTCCAGGCGAGGTTACTAACATGGGTGACCTAAGGGCTTGGGTTGGTAGGTTATACTTATCCACAAATCCCCTTGAGATGTATGAATGTGATGCGCCGGTATCAAAAAGAACGAGTGCAGTAAATGACTTAACCAAAAACTTACCTATTACTGCATCGGGCTGAGCTTCAACCTCCTCCACGCTAACGTGATTCACCTATCCCCTGTTGAAAGGGTTCGGCTTCTTTCCAGAACTTCCATTGTTATTTCCATTTTGTAATTCAGGACATTCATTAGCATAATGTCCTGTCTTAGAACACTTAAAGCAAGTGACTTGGCTTAGGTCCTTCTTGTCTGGGGTTGAGGGGTTGGTGCGGTTCTGGCCGTTGCTTCCTCCATTGCCATTACCATTCTTGGTTCCATTGTGATTGTGCGAGCTACCTCCTCCATGGGTATGCTGAAAATGTCCTCCCGGTCTAGGGGTAAAACGTGGCTTCTGCTGAGCTCCTGAATTATACTTTCCTTGTCCATACTTCCTCTTGCGATTCTCAATCTGCTGCTGCTTCCCTTCAATCATAAGAGCACGATCTACCAACTCCTGGTAGTTGTTGAAGGTGGATACCATCAACTGCATGCTCAACTCATCATTCAGTCCTTCTAGAAACTTCTCATGCTTAGCTGCATCCGTAGCGACGTCATCTGGGGCATAACGTGCTAGCTTACCAAATTCCTCCACATACTGGCCAACTGTCCGTCCTCCTTGGCGCAAGTTGTGAAACTCACGCTTCTTCATGGCCATAGCTCCTGCTGAAACATGGGCAGTATGAAAAGCCTGCTGAAACTGGTCCCATGTGACAATGTCTACTGGGAAAGTGGCTGTGAAATTCTCCCACCATGATGCTGCGGGTCCTTCTAACTCATGTGCGGCAAACTTCACCTTCTCTGCATCTGTGCATCCTGTTGTGCTCAACTCCCTAGCTGCCTTGCGGAGCCAATCATCTGCTACTATCGGCTCGGTGCTACTGGAAAACACCGGTGGATTCAGCCTAAGAAAACAGGCTAAGTGGTCAATAGGTGGTGGTGGTGGTGGTGGGTTGTTGTTGTTGTTCCCCTGATTCTGATTCTGGACTAGCAACTGCATCAATGTGTTCTGCTACTGGATCAACTGGGTGAGCTCCGGTGGGAAGGCAAATCCGGGGTCACATCTCGGAGGCATCTGAGGGTTTAGAAAAGATGAGATATAAGAATAGAGGGGGTCTAAAGAGAAAACACTACCCATATGCACATGAGGCATAAGCAAACAATTCACTTCATTCAATCAAACAAAAGCATACAATCGATCTAACTATCGCAAAAGTGCTCGGACTACTATATTTACATGGTGGACTACTACTACTGATGAGGTGGTCTACTAGAAATATTGTCGGTTGTTGACTCCATAATATCTGCTCCAGCTTCATCAACATAGTCATCATCGCTACTATCTGCTTCCGAGTCGGTGCCGTCGATGATGTATTATTCTTCCGGGCTAATCTCCTGGGGTTCTTCGTCTTCATCTACTGGCGTAGGGTCTCCCATAAATATTCCAATCTTCTTGATCAGGTCGTCATTCTTCTCCACCAATACTTCAATTTCCTCTTCATAATCTTCACGTGTAGCCTTGAGTTCTTCCTCCAGTTCCTTGATTCTAGTCTTAGCCTTCTTTAGATCTATCATGTCGGCGCACATCTGGTTCTCCTGTCATTGAATGTGCTGATTTAACTCCTAGATAAAAGCTGCGATTGATCTATCCTTCCTGGTGCTGATCATCTCCCAGTGTTCATCTCGGCGCCCACAAATCTGGTAAATAGTATCCTTGAGATCCTTGCGGTAGACTTCTCCAATGCGTCCTATGGCGATGTGAGTTGCCATGCTCTTTCCTAGACTCCAAGTTGGTGCATCAAAAGAAAACTCTATGGGCTCAGTCACTGGCATGAACGTCCTTCCTGGAACTTGAACTTGAATCATCCAGCGCTCTTCTTCAGGTAAAGTGGCGTTGTAGGTTCCCGTGAAGCTTGGTACTCCTATGTTCAGGTATCTAGTGACTTCCTTCAAG
The DNA here is from genome assembly GCF_018294505.1 of Triticum aestivum. NCBI lineage: Eukaryota > Viridiplantae > Streptophyta > Magnoliopsida > Poales > Poaceae > Triticum > Triticum aestivum. Next base: position 40,279 of record NW_025228459.1, on the reverse strand, counting down.
TGTCGTCCAAAGGGTGTATCTTCATCCGGTTGTGTGAACTTGTTCCTTGCATCCGCCATCCTAAAGAGTAGAAAAGATGAGAGGTCAGATGAGAAGAAAGTGAATAGTGATCTAGGTCTTTAGCTTAGTGGTCGTGTCCTACAGTCAGCGTGTGCTCTGATACCATCTCTGTAGCGACCAGACCTCAAACAATCTGATCTCTGTGCTCCGGTGTCATCCCTGGATCAGTAATGCTGACACCACATAGTACTCGGAGGATTTATAGCAGAGTAGCAATCACACACTAATTACATCGAGTGTCTCATAAGAGAACTTATTACAATAAGTATGGCTTAAGGCCATCTAATAACGATAACAGCGGAAGGCTTGGAAGAGAAGTGAGTCCATCAACTCCAACGGCATCACTGAGTATAGAACCATGACCTAAACTCCTTAATCGTCGTCTGAAAAGTCTGCAACATTAACGTTGCAGCCCGAAAACGGGTCAGCACATGGAATATGCTGGCAAGGTAACACATAGAGAGTAATGGAATGAAACAGCTATACTGTATGCATATTTGGCTGGTGGAAAGCTCTATGGTTACAGTTTTGCATAAAGCCAATTTTTCCCTACTTCAAAGGAATAAAATTTAATTACTATCATGGTGGTTGTTAAACATTGAGAATGCTTGACAGCATTCTCAATCCCAATTAAGCATCATCATTAAACATAACCCAACAAAATTAATTTAGAGTAAGATGTTGAGATTCACACAAAAATCCAAGTACTAGATACTCAAGATGTCCATAACCAGGGACACGGCTAACCATGATTAGTTTAATACACTCTGCAGAGGTTTGCGCACTTTTCCCCACAAGACTCGATCGTCTCCATTTGTTTTCTCGCACTACAGGGTGTTTGGGAAGACGGATGACCGAGACATAGTCTTTCAGAAGCGCTAGCACCTTACGATCGGGTAGACCGTACCACCTAGATCCCCAACATCTGCTAGTCTACCATTGTAAGAGTTCGCACAACTTAGTCAACTATGCTAGAGCCCATAATAGCTTGTGGCTGCACACGGAAGTTTCTAGTATGAATAGTCTCATGATCCCTTTGAGCCTGTGTGGCGGTCCAAAAGAAAACAGGCAAGTCCTGGAATACCCAGGTGCCTCAATCCACCCAGATGTGTGTTTAAGTTGCCACCTTAGATAAACCATTAATTAACAATCTCACATCTATCATGGATTTCACTCACCCAATCCACGTCTACTAGCATAGCATGGCATAATAAGCAAACGTAGAAGTAACTGCCAAAGGTTTGATAATAAACAGGTAATAGGTACTACCTCATCTACTTCCCATCCCACAATTTAATTAGATCCTAATCATGCAATGTGTGAGGATTGATCTAATGCAATAAAACTGGGTAGTAGAAAATGTATGATCAAAGTGTTACTTGTCTTGCTGATGATCCGCGAAACCTAACGATTCGAAGTAACTGGCGGCGCACTCCGGGTATTCTATCATAGACAAACAAACAAGCATACAATAAGTACTCATCTAATGCACAGGTAAAACTCAAATAAGAGATCTAACTAGAAGGTTCAACTTAAGAACTCCGGTTGGCAAAAAGAATCAAATCGAACGAAGCAACGAAAGACAAACGGCGAAAGAAAACAACTTCATTCTAGTAATCTGGATCTAGGGCAAATTTTACAGTAGCAAAACCTTGTTTAAGTTGATTAAACGGATAGAGGGTTTCGACACGAATCCCTAGGCGCTTGAATCGCCTGATTCCGATAAATGTGCGAAAAGTTAAACTAAAACGAAAATCGGATCAGGAATCGCGATCAGAAAAATTGCGGATTTAATCCGAGAAAAAGAAAAACAACGAACGCCGAGTTTTTTTTCCTCTTTTTGTTTGGCATGGAAAACGAGGCGCGACAAACCTCGGGCGGCAGGATCGGCGGCGGCGGCTCCGGCGGCGCGCGCGGATCGAGGCGGGGCTGATGGGCTGGGGCGGCTCGGGGCGGCGCTATTTAAGGGCTGCCCCCGGGCGGTGTCCCGCTCGGGTACGGCCTGAAGTCGGTTCGTTGTTTTAATTATTCCGCTCGGAAGAAATATAAAAAGAAATACTAAACGGACTCCAAAAATTCCGAAATAAATTTTCACGGCTTCTAAAATCAAGCCGCACAAGGTGAACATTTATTTGGGCCCTAAATGCAATTTTCAAAAACGCACATTTTTCCTAAATTCAAATAAAACACGGAAAAACTCCAAAATAAAATCTTATTTGATTTTATTATTAAATCCTCAATATTTCTTTATTTTGGGAAAGTCATTTTATTCCCTCTCTCATATTTTTATAGTAGAAATAATTGATGATAAAATAAATAAAATCAAATGATCCTATTCTCAAAATTTGAGAAAACTCAAACATGAAAATAACGAAATCCCCAACTCTCTCCGTGGGTCATTGAGTTGCGTAGAATTTCTAGGATCAACCAAAACGCAAAATAAAATATGATATGCATGATAATCTAATGTATAACATTCCAAATTGAAAATTTGGGATGTTACAGTATGCCAACAAATAGAGGAGTGAAACCTCCAAGTGAGAAGAACCAACATAACCTCAACATAGAAAACATCATAGAAGATGCGAGTGAACTCCGTTTTCGATGAACTCGAGCTTGTCACCAAGATGACCATAAGCTCCATAACTCACAAAGAGAAGAACCAAACAAGAACCGATAATATAGTAAGAAGAGGCAGGGGAGGTATGCCAACAAATAGAGGTGTGAAACCTCCAACTGAGAAGAACCGGCATAACCTCCAACATCGAAAATATCATAGAAGATGCGAGTGAACTCCGTTTTCGATGTACTCGAGCTTGTCACCAAGATGACCATAAGCTCCAAAACTCACAAAGAG
>NW_025228459.1:36523-37146 GCF_018294505.1 Triticum aestivum | reverse complement strand
AACATCATAGAAGATGCGAGTGAACTCCGTTTTCGATGAACTCAAACTTTTCACCAACATGACCATAAGCACCAAAACTCACAAAGAGAAGAACCAAACAAGAACCGATAATATAGTAAGAAGAGGCAGGGGAGGTATGCCAACAAATAGAGGAGTGAAACCTCCAACTGAGAAGAACCGGCATAACCTCCAACATCGAAAACATCATAGAAGATGCGAGTGAACTCCGTTTTCGATGAACTTGAGCTTGTCACCAAGATGACCATAAGCTCCAAAACTCACAAAGAGAAGAACCAAACAAGAACCAATAATATAGTAAGAAGAGGCAGGGGAAGTATGCCAACAAATAGAGGAGTGAAACCTCCAACTGAGAAGAACCGGCATAACCTCCAACATCGAAAACATCATAGAAGATGCGAGTGAACTCCGTTTTTGATGAACTCGAGCTTGTCACCAAGATGACCATAAGCTCCAAAACTCACAAAGAGAAGAACCAAATAAGAACCAATAATATAGTAAGAAGAGGTAGGGGAGGTATGGCAAGAAATAGAGGAGCGAAACCTCCAACTGAGAAGAACCGGCATAACCTCCACATCGAAAACATCATAGAAGATGCGAGTGAA
>NW_025228459.1:34930-36094 GCF_018294505.1 Triticum aestivum | reverse complement strand
CAAACAAGAACCAATAATATAGTAAGAAGAGGCAGGGGAAGTATGCCAACAAATAGAGGAGTGAAACCTCCAACTGAGAAGAACCGGCATATCCTCCAACATCGAAAACATCATAGAAGATGCGAGTGAACCCCGTTTTCGATGAACTCGAGCTTGTCACCAAGATGACCATAAGCTCCAAAACTCACAAAGAGAAGAACCAAACAAGAACCAATAATATAGTAAGAAGAGGCAGGGGAGGTATGCCAACAAATAGAGGAGTGAAACCTCCAACTGAGAAGAACCGGCATAACTACCAACATCGAAAACATCATAGAAGATGCGAGTGAACTCCATTTTGGATGAACTCGAGCTTGTCACCAAGATGACCATAAGCTCCAAAACTCACAAAGAGAAGAACCAAACAAGAACCGATAATATAGTAAGAAGAGGCAGGGGAGGTATGCCAACAAATGGAGGAGTGAAACCTCTAACTGAGAAGAACCGTCATAACCACCAACATCGAAAACATCATAGAAGATGCGAGTGTACTCCGTTTTTGATGAACTCGAGCTTGTCACCAAAATGACCATAAGCTCCAAAACTCACAAAGAAAAGAACCAAACAAGAACCGATAATATAGTAAGAAGAGGCAGGGGAGGTATGCCAACTAATAGAGGAGTGAAACCTCCAACCGAGAAGAACCGGCATAACCTCCAACAACGAAAACATCATAGAAGATGCGAGTGAACTCCGTTTTCGATGAACTCGAGCTTTTCACCAAGATGACCATAAGCTCCAAAACTCACAAAGAGAAGAACCAAACAAGAACCGATAATATAGTAAGAAGAGACAGGGGAGGTATGCCAACAAATAGAGGAGTGAAACCTCCAATCGAGAAGAACCGGCATAACCACCAACATCGAAAACATCATAGAAGATGCGAGTGAACTCCGTTTTCGATGAACTCGAGCTTGTCACCAAGATGACCATAAGCTCCAAAACTCACAAAGAGAAGAACCAAACAAGAACCAATAATATAGTAAGAAGAGGTAGGGGAGGTATGCCAAGAAATAGAGGAGTGAAACCTCCAACTGAGAAGAACCGGCATAACCTCCAACATCGAAAACATCATAGAAGATGCGAGTGAACTCCATTTTCGATGAACTCGAGCTTGTCACCAAG
>NW_025228459.1:34580-34920 GCF_018294505.1 Triticum aestivum | reverse complement strand
CTTGTCACCAAGATGACCATAAGCTCCAAAACTCACAAAGAGAAGAACCAAACAAGTACCAATAATATAGTAAGAAGAGGCAGGGGAGGTATGCCAACAAATAGAGGAGTGAAACCTCCAACTGAGAAGAACCGACATAACCTCCAACATTGAAAACATCATAGAAGATGCGAGTGAACTCCGTTTTCGATGAACTCGAGCTTGTCACCAAGATGAACATAAGCTCCAAAACTCACAAAGAGAAGAAACAAACAAGAACCAATAATATAGTAAGAAGAGGCATGGGAGGTATGCCAACAAATAGAGGAGTGAAACCTCCAACTGAGAAGAACCGACATAA
>NW_025228459.1:33857-34570 GCF_018294505.1 Triticum aestivum | reverse complement strand
CCGTTTTCGATGAACTCAAGCTTGTCACCAAGATGACCATAAGCTCCAAAACTCACAAAGAGAACAACCAAACAAGAACCAATAATATAGTAAGAAGAGGCAGGGGAGGTACGCCAACAAATAGATGGGTGAAACCTCCAACTGAGAAGAACCGACATAACCTCCAACATTCAAAACATCATAGAAGATGCGAGTGAACTCCGTTTTCGATGAACTCGAGCTTGTCACCAAGATGAACATAATCTACAAAACTCACAAAGAGAAGAAACAAACAAGAACCAATAATATAGTAAGAAGAGGCATGGGAGGTATGCCAACAAATAGAGGAGTGAAACCTCCAACTGAGAAGAACCGACATAACCACCAACATCGAAAACATCATAGAAGATGCGAGTGAACTTCGTTTTCGATGAACTCGAGCTTGTCACCAAGATGACCATAAGCTCCAAAACTCACAAAGAGAAGAACCAAACAAGAACCAATAAAATAGTAAGAAGAGGCAGGGGAGGTATGCCAACAAATAGAGGAGTGAAACCTCCAACTGAGAAGAACCTGCATAACCTGCAACATCGAAAACATCATAGAAGATGCGAGTGAACTCCGTTTTCGATGAACTTGAGCTTGTCACCAAGATGACCGTAAGATCCAAAACTCACAAAGAGAAGAACCAAACAAGAACCAATTATATAGTAAGAAGAGGCAGGGGAGGTATG
>NW_025228459.1:32715-33847 GCF_018294505.1 Triticum aestivum | reverse complement strand
CCAAACAAGAACTGATAATATAGTAAGAAGAGGCAGGGGAGGTATGCCAACAAATAGAGGAGTGAAACCTCCAACTAAGAAGAACCGGCATAACCTCCAACATCGAAAACATCATAGAAGATGCGAGTGAACTCCGTTTTGGATGAACTGGAGCTTGTCACCAAGATGACCATAAGCTCCAAAACTCACAAAGAGAAGAACCAAACAATAACAGATAATATAGTAAGAAGAGGCAGGGGAGGTATGCCAACAAATAGAGGAGTGAAACCTCCAACTGAGAAGAACCGTCATAACCTCCAACATCAAAAACATCATAGAAGATGTGAGTGTACTCCGTTTTTGATGAACTCGAGCTTGTCACCAAGATGACCATAAGCTCCAAAACTCACAAAGAGAAGAACCAAACAAGAACCGATAATATAGTAAGAAGAGGCAGGGGAGGTATGCCAACTAATAGAGGAGTGAAACCTCCAACCGAGAAGAACCAGCATAACCTCCAACATCGAAAACATCATCGAAGATGCGAGTGAACTCCGTTTTCGATGAACTCGAGCTTTTCACCAAGATGACCATAGGCTCCCAAACTCACAGAGAGAAGAACCAAACAAGAACTGATAATATAGTAAGAAGAGGCATGGGAGGTATGCCAACAAATAGAGGAGTGAAACCTCCAACTGATAAGAACCGGCATAACCTCCAACATCGAAAACATCATAGAAGATGCGAGTGAACTCCGTTTTCGATGAACTCGATCTTGTCACCAAGATGACCATAAGCTCCAAAACTCACAAAGAGAAGAACCAAACAAGAACCAATAATATAGTAATAAGAGGCAGGGCAGGTATGCCAACAAATAGAGGAGTGAAACCTCCAACTGAGAAGAACCGGCATAACCTCCAACATCGAAAACATCATAGAAGATGCGAGTGAACTCCGTTTTCGATGAACTCGAGCTTGTCACCAAGGTGACCATAAGCTCCAAAACTCACAAAGAGAAGAACCAAACAAGAACCAATAATATAGTAAGAAGAGGCAGGGGAAGTATGCCAACAAACAGAGGAGTGAAACCTCCAACTGAGAAGAACCGGCATAACCTCCAACATCGAAAACATCATAGAAGATGCGAGTGAAC
>NW_025228459.1:32437-32705 GCF_018294505.1 Triticum aestivum | reverse complement strand
GGGAGGTATGCCAACAAATAGAGGAGTGAAACCTCCAACTGAGAAGAACCGTCATAACCTCCAACATCGAAAACATCATAGAAGATGCGAGTGTACTCCGTTTTTGATGAACTCGAGCTTGTCACCAAGATGACCATAAGCTCCAAAACTCACAAAGAGAAGAACCAAACAAGAACCGATAATATAGTAAGAAGAGGCAGGGGAGGTATGCCAACTAATAGAGGAGTGAAACCTCCAACCGAGAAGAACCGGTATAACCTCCAACATC
>NW_025228459.1:30014-30756 GCF_018294505.1 Triticum aestivum | reverse complement strand
AGAACCAATAATATAGAGGCAGGGGAGGTATGCCAACAAATAGAGGAGTGAAACCTCCAACTGAGAAAAACCGGCATAACCTCCAACATCGAAAACATCATTGAAGATGCGAGTGAACGCCGTTTTCGATGAACTCTAGCTTGTCACCAAGATGACCATAAGCTCCAAAACTCACAAAGAGAAGAACCAAAGAAGAACCAATAATATAGTAAGAAGAGGCAGGGGAGGTATGCCAACAAATAGAGGAGCGAAACCTCCAACTGAGAAGAACCGGCATAACCTCCAACATCGAAAACATCATAGAAGATGCGAGTGAACTCCATTTTTGATGAACTCGAGCTTGTCACCAAGATGACCATAAGCTCCAAAACTCACAAAGAGAAGAACCAGACAAGAACCGGTAATATAGTAAGAAGAGGCAGGGGAGGTATGCCAACAAATAGTGGTGTGAAACCTCCAACTGAGAAGAACCGACATAACCTCCAACATTGAAAACATCATAAAAGATGCGAGTGAACTCCGTTTTCGATGTACTCGAGCTTGTCACCAAGATGGCCATAAGCTCCAAAACTCACAAAGAGAAGAACCAATAATATAGTAAGAAGAGGCAGGGGAGGTATGCCAACAAATAGAGGAGTGAAACCTCCAACTGAGAAGAACCGGCATAACCTCCAACATCAAAAACATCATAGAAGATGTGAGTGAACTCCGTTTTTGATGAACTCGAGCTTGTCACCAAGAT
>NW_025228459.1:29475-30004 GCF_018294505.1 Triticum aestivum | reverse complement strand
TGTCACCAAGATGACCATAAGCTCCAAAACTCACAAACAGAAGAACCAAACAAGAATCGACTATATAGTAAGAAGAGGCAGGGGAGTTATGCCAACAAATAGAGGAGTGAAACCTCCAACTGAGAAGAACCAGCATAACCTCCAACATCGAAAACATCATAGAAGATGCGAGTGAACTCCGTTTTCGACGAACTCGAGCTTGTCACCAAGATGACCATAAGCTCCAAAACTCACAAAGAGAAGAACCAAACAAGAACCAATAATATAGTAAGAAGAGGCAGGGGAGGTATGCCAACAAATAGAGGAGTGAAACCTCCAACTAAGAAGAACCGGCATAACCTCCAACATTGAAAACATCGTAGAAGATGCGAGTGAACTCCGTTTACGATGAACTCGAGCTTGTCACCAAGATGACCATAAGCTCCAAAACTCACAAAGAGAAGAACCAAACAAGAATCGACTATATAGTAAGAAGAGGCAGGGGAGTTATGCCAACAAATAGAGGAGTGAAACCTCCAACTGAGAAGAA
>NW_025228459.1:28198-29465 GCF_018294505.1 Triticum aestivum | reverse complement strand
ATAGAAGATGCGAGTGAACTCCGTTTTTGATGAACTCGAGCTTGTCACCAAGATGACCATAAGCTCCAAAACTCACAAAGAGAAGAACCAAACAAGAACCGATAATATAGTAAGAAGAGGCAGGGAGCTATGCCAACAAATAGAGGAGTGAAACCTCCAACTGAGAAGAACCGGCATAACCTAAAACATCGAAAACATCATAGAAGATGCTAGTGAACTCCGTTTTCGATTAACTCGAGCTTGTCACCAAGATGACCACAAGCTCCAAAACTCACAAAGAGAACAACCAAAAAAGAACCGATAATATAGAGGCAGGGGAGGTATGCCAACAAATAGACGAGTGAAACCTCCAACTGAGAAGAACCGGCATAACCTCCAACATCGAAAACATCATAGAAGATGCGAGTGAACTCCGTTTTCGATCAACTCGAGCTTGTCACCAAGGTGACCATAAGCTGCAAAACTCACAAAGAGAAGAACGAAAGAAGAACCAATAATATAGTAAGAAGAGGCAGGGGAGGTATGCCAACAAATAGAGGAGTGAAACCTCCAACTGAGAAGAACCAACATAACCTCCAACATCGAAAACATCATAGAAGATGCGAGTGAACTCCGTTTTCGATGAACTCAAGCTTGTCACCAAGATGACCATAAGCTCCAAAACTCAGAAAGAGAAGAACCAAAGAAGAACCAATAATATAGTAAGAAGAGGCAGGGGAGGTATGCCAACAAATAGAGGAGTGAAACCTCCAACTGAGAAGAACCGACATAACCTCCAACATCCAAAACATCATAGAAGATGCGAGTGAACTCCGTTTTCGATGAACTCGAGCTTGTCACCAAGATGACCAAAAGCTCCAAATATCACAAAGAGAAGAAGCAAACAAGAGCCGATAATATAGTAAGAAGAGGAAGGGGAGGTATGCCAACAAATAGAGGAGTGAAACCTCCAACTGAGAAGAACTGGCATAACATCCAACATCGAAAACATCATACAAGATGCGAGTGAACTCCGTTTTCGGTGAACTCGAACTTGTCACCAAGATGACCATAAGCTCCAAAACTCACAAAGAGAAGAACCAAACAAGAAAAAATAATATAGTAAGAAGAGGCAGGGGAGGTACGCCAACAAATAGAGGAGTGAAACCTCCAACGGAGAAGAACCGACATAACCTCCAACATCGAAAAGATCATAGAAGATGCGAGTGAACTCCGTTTTCGATGAACTCGAGCTTGTCACCAAGATGACCATAAGCTCCAAAACTCA
>NW_025228459.1:27394-27935 GCF_018294505.1 Triticum aestivum | reverse complement strand
GAAGAACCGGCATAACCTCCAACATCGACAACATCATAGAAGATGCGAGCGAACTCCGTTTTGTATGAACTCGAGCTTGTCGCCAAGATGACCATAAGCTCCAAAACTCACAAAGAGAAGAACCAAACAAGAACCGATAATATAGAGGTAGGGGAGCTATGCCAACAAATAGAGGAGTGAAACCTCCAACTAAGAAGAACCGACATAACCTCCAACACCGAAAACATCATAGAAGATGCGAGTGAACTCCGTTTTCGATGAGCTCGAGCTTGTCACCAAGATGACCACAAGCTCCAAAACTCACAAAGAGAACAACCAAACAAGAACCAATAATATAGAGGCAGGGGAGGTATGCCAACAAATAGACGAGTGAAACCTCCAACTGAGAAGAACCGGCATAAGCTCCAACATCGAAAACATGATAGAAGATGCGAGTGAACTCCGTTTTCGATGAACTCGAGCTTGTCACCAAGATGACCATAAGCTTTAAAACTCACAAAGAGAAGAACGAAAGAAGAACCAATAATATAGTAAGAAGAGG
>NW_025228459.1:26957-27294 GCF_018294505.1 Triticum aestivum | reverse complement strand
AAAACATCATAGAAGATGCGAGTGAACTCCGTTTTCGATGAACTCAAGCTTGTCACCAAGATGACCATAAGCTCCAAAACTCACAAAGAGAAGAACCAAACAAGAACCGATAATATAGTAAGAAGAGGTAGGGGAGGTATGCCAACAAATAGAGGAGTGAAACCTCCAACTGAGAAGAACCGGCATAACCTCCAACATCGAAAACATCATAGAAGATGCGAGTGAACTCCGTTTTCGATGAACTCGAGCTTGTCACCAAGATGACCATAAGCTCCAAAACTCACAAAGAGAAGAACCAAACAAGAACCAATAATATAGTAAGAAGAGGTAGGGGTGG
>NW_025228459.1:26143-26808 GCF_018294505.1 Triticum aestivum | reverse complement strand
AAAACTCACAGAGAGAAGAACCAAACAGGAACCAATAATATAGTAAGAAGAGGTAGGGGAGGTATGCCAACAAATAGAGGAGTGAAACCTCCAACCGAGAAGAACCGGCATAACCTCCAACATCAAAAACATCATGGACGATGCGAGTGAACTCCATTTTCGATGAACTCGAGCTTGTCACCAAGATGACCATAAGCTCAAAAAATCACAAAGAGAAGAACCAAACAAGAACCGATAATATAGTAAGAAGAGGCAGGGGAGGTATGCCAACAAATAGAGGAGTGAAACCTCCAACTGAGAAGAACCGGCATAACCTCCAACATCGAAAATATCATAGAAGATGCGAATGAACTCCGTTTTCGATGAACTCGAGCTTGTCACCAAGATGACCATAAGCTCCAAAACTCACAAAGAGAAGAACCAAACAAGAACCGATAATATAGTAAGAAGATGCAGGGGAGGTATGCCAACAAATAGAGGAGTGCAACCTCTAACTAAGAAGAACCGGCATAACCTCCAACATCGACAACATCATAGAAGATGCGAGCGAACTCCGTTTTGTATGAACTCGAGCTTGTCGCCAAGATGACCATAAGCTCCAAAACTCACAAAGAGAAGAACCAAACAAGAACCGATAATATAGAGGTAGGGGAGCTATGCCAACA
>NW_025228459.1:25869-26133 GCF_018294505.1 Triticum aestivum | reverse complement strand
ACCAAACAAAAACCAATAATATAGTAACAAGAAGCAGGGGAGGTATGCCAACAAATAGAGGAGTGAAACCTCCAACTGAGAAGAACCAACATAACCTCCAACATCGAAAACATCATAGAAGATGCGAGTGAACTCCGTTTTCGATGAACTCGAGCTTGTAACCAAGATGACCATAAGCTCCAAAACTCACAGAGAGAAGAACCAAACAAGAACCGATAATATAGTAAGAAGAGGCAGGGGAGGTATGCCAACAAATAGAGGAGT
>NW_025228459.1:25052-25859 GCF_018294505.1 Triticum aestivum | reverse complement strand
TTTTGTATGAACTCGAGCTTGTCGCCAAGATGACCATAAGCTCCAAAACTCACAAAGAGAAGAACCAAACAAGAACCGATAATATAGAGGCAGGGGAGGTATGCCAACAAATAGAGGAGTGAAACCTCCAACTGAGAAGAACCGGCATAACCTGCAACATCGAAAACATCATAGAAGATGCGAGTGAACTCCGTTTTCGATAAACTCGAGCTTGTCACCAAGATGACCATAAGCTCCAAAACTCACAAAGAGAAGAACCAAACAAAAACCAATAATATAGTAACAAGAAGCAGGGGAGGTATGCCAACAAATAGAGGAGTGAAACCTCCAACTGAGAAGAACCAACATAACCTCCAACATCGAAAACATCATAGAAGATGCGAGTTAACTCCGTTTTCGATGAACTCGAGCTTGTAACCAAGATGACCATAAGCTCCAAAACTCACAGAGAGAAGAACCAAACAAGAACCGATAATATAGTAAGAAGAGGCAGGGGAGGTATGCCAACAAATAGAGGAGTGAAACCTCCAACTGAGAAGAACTGACATAACCTCCAACACCGAAAACATCATAGAAGATGCGAGTGAACTCCGTTTTCGATGAACTCGAGCTTGTCACCAAGATGACCATAAGCTCCAAAACTCACAAAGAGAAGAACCAAACAAGAACCAATAATATAGTAAGAAGAGGCACGGGAGGTATGCCAACAAATAGAGGAGTGAAACCTCCAACTGAGAAGAACCAGCATAACCTACAACATCAAAAACATCATATAAGATGCGAGTGAACTCCGTTTTCGATGAACTC
>NW_025228459.1:24639-25042 GCF_018294505.1 Triticum aestivum | reverse complement strand
GGCATAACCTCCAACATCGAAAATATCATAGAAGATGCGAATGAACTCCGTTTTCGATGAACTCGAGCTTGTCACAAAGATGACCATATGCTCCAGAACTCACAAAGAGAAGAACCAAACAAGAACCGATAATATAGTAAGAAGATGCAGGGGAGGTATGCCAACAAATAGAGGAGTGCAACCTCTAACTAAGAAGAACCGGCATAACCTCCAACATCGAAAACATCATAGAAGATGCGAGTGAACTCCCTTTTGTATGAACTCGAGCTTGTCGCCAAGATGACCATAAGCTCCAAAACTCACAAAGAGAAGAACCAAACAAGAACCGATAATATAGAGGCAGGGGAGGTATGCCAACAAATAGAGGAGTGAAACCTCCAACTGAGAAGAACCGGCATAACCT
>NW_025228459.1:23863-24629 GCF_018294505.1 Triticum aestivum | reverse complement strand
CATAACCTGCAACATCGAAAACATCATAGAAGATGCGAGTGAACTCCGTTTTCGATGAACTCGAGCTTGTCACCAAGATGACCATAAGCTCCAAAACTCACAAAGAGAAGAACCAAACAAGAACCAATAATATAGTAAGAAGAGGCAGGGGAGGTATGCCAACAAATAGAGGAGTGAAACCTCCAACCGAGAAGAACCGGCATAACCTCCAACATCAAAAACATCATAGACGATGCGAGTGAACTCCGTTTTTGATGAACTCGAGCTTGTCACCAAGATGACCATAAGCTCCAAAACTCAAAAAGAGAAGAACCAAACAAGAACCGATAATATAGTAAGAAGAGGCAGGGGAGGTATGCCAACAAATAGAGGAGTGAAACCTCCAACTGAGAAGAACCGGCATAACCTCCGACATCGAAAACATAATAGAAGATGCAAGTGAACTCCCTTTTCGACGAACTCGAGCTTGTCACCAAGATGACCATAAGCTCCAAAACTCACAAAGAGAAGAACCAAACAAGAGCCGATAATATAGTAAGAAGAGGAAGGGGAGGTATGCCAACAAATAGAGGAGTGAAACCTCCAACTGAGAAGAACCGGCATAACCTGCAACATCGAAAACATCATAGAAGATGCGAGTGAACTCCGTTTTCGATGAACTCGAGCTTGCCACCAAGATGACCATAAGCTCCAAAACTCACAAAGAGAAGAACCAAACAAGAACCAATAATATAGTAAGAAGAGGCAGGGGAGGTATGCCAACAAA
>NW_025228459.1:23212-23853 GCF_018294505.1 Triticum aestivum | reverse complement strand
ATGAACTCGAGCTTGTCACCAAGATGACCATAAGCTCCAAAACTCACAAAGAGAAGAACCAAACAAGAACCGATAATATAGTAAGAAGATGCAGGGGAGGTATGCCAACAAATAGAGGAGTGCAACCTCTAACTAAGAAGAACCGGCATAACGTCCAACATCGACAACATCATAGAAGATGCGAGCGAACTCCGTTTTGTATGAACTCGAGCTTGTCGCCAAGATGACCATAAGCTCCAAAACTCACAAAGAGAAGAACCAAACAAGAACCGATAATATAGAGGTAGGGGAGGTATGCCAACAAATAGAGGAGTGAAACCTCCAACTGAGAAGAACCGGCATAACCTGCAACATCGAAAACATCATAGAAGATGCGAGTGAACTCCGTTTTCGATAAACTCGAGCTTGTCACCAAGATGACCATAAGCTCCAAAACTCACAAAGAGAAGAACCAAACAAAAACCAATAATATAGTAACAAGAAGCAGGGGAGGTATGCCAACAAATAGAGGAGTGAAACCTCCAACTGAGAAGAACCAACATAACCTCCAACATCGAAAACATCATAGAAGATGCGAGTGAACTCCGTTTTCGATGAACTCGAGCTTGTAACCAAGATGACCATAAGCTCCAAAACTCACA
>NW_025228459.1:22610-23202 GCF_018294505.1 Triticum aestivum | reverse complement strand
TGAACTCAAGCTTGTCACCAAGATGACCATAAGCTCCAAAACTCACAAAGAGAAGAACCAAACAAGAACCGATAATATAGAGGCAGGGGAGGTATGCCAACAAATAGAGGAGTGAAACCTCCAACTGAGAAGAACCGACATAACCTCCAACATCGAAAACATCATAGAAGATGCGAGTGAACTCCGTTTTCGATGAACTCGAGCTTGTCACCAAGATGACCATAAGCTCCAAAACTCACAAAGAGAAGAACCAAACAAGAACCGATAATATAGTAAGAAGAGGCAGGTGAGGTATGCCAACAAATAGAGGAGTGAAACCTCCAACTGAGAAGAACCAACATAACCTCCAACACCGAAAACATCATAGAAGATGCGAGTGAACTCCGTTTTCGATGAATTCTGGCTTGTCACCAAGATGACCATAAGCTCCAAAACTCACAAAGAGAAGAACCAATCAAGAACCGATAATATAGTAAGAAGATGCAGGGGTGGTATGCCAACAAATAGAGGAGTGAAACCTCCAACTGAGAAGAACCGGCATAACCTCCAACATCAAAAACATCATAGAAGATGCGAGTGAACTCCGTTTTTG
>NW_025228459.1:20404-21090 GCF_018294505.1 Triticum aestivum | reverse complement strand
GATGACCATAAGCTCCAAAACTCACAAAGAGAAGAACCGATAATATAGTAAGAATAGGTAGGGGAGGTATGCCAACAAATGGAGGAGTGAAACCTCCAACTGAGAAGAACCGGCATAACCTCCAACATCGAAAACATCATAGAAGATGCGAGTGAACTCCGTTTTCGATGAACTCGAGCTTGTCACCAAGATGACCATAAGCTCCAAAACTAACAGAGAGAAGAACCAAACATGAACCAATAATATAGTAAGGAGAGGTAGGGGAGGTACGCCAACAAATAGATGAGTGAAACCTCCAACTGAGAAAAACCGGCATAACCTCCAACATCGAAAACATCATAGAAGATGCGAGTGAACTCCGTTTTCGATGAACTCGAGCTTGTCACCAAGATGACCATAAGCTCCAAAACTCACAAAGAGAACAACCAAACAAGAACCAATAATATAGTAAGAAGAGGTAGGGGAGGTATGCCAACAAATAGATGAGTGAAACCTCCAACTAAGAAGAACCGACATAACCTCCAACATCGAAAACGTCATAGAAGATGCGTGTGAACTCCGTTTTCGATGAACTCGAGCTTGTCACCAAGATGACCATAAGCTCCAAAACTCACAAAGAGAAGAACCAAACAAGAACCAATAATATAGTAAGAAGTGGCAGGGGAGGTATGCCAACAAATAGAGGA
>NW_025228459.1:16794-17385 GCF_018294505.1 Triticum aestivum | reverse complement strand
GGCATAACTTCCAACATCGAAAACATCTTAGAAGATGCGAGTGAACTCCGTTTTGGATGAACTCGAGCTTGTCACCAAGATGACCATAAGCTCCAAAACTCACAAAGAGAAGAACCAAACAAGAACCGATAATATAGTAAGAAGATGCAGGGGAGGTATGCCAACAAATGGAGGAGTGAAACCTCCAACTGAGAAGAACCGTCATAACCTGCAACATCGAAAACATCATAGAAAATGCGAGTGAACTCCGTTTTCGTTGAACTCGAGCTTGTCACTAAGATGACCATAAGCTCCAAAACTCACAAAGAGAAGAACCAAAAAAGAACCGATAATATAGTAAGAAGAGGCAGGGGAGGTATGCCAACAAATAGAGGAGTGAAACCTTCAACTGAGAAGAACCGGCATAACCTCCAACACCGAAAACATCATAGAAGATGCGAGTGAACTCCATTTTCGATGAACTCGAGCTTGTCACCAAGATGACCATAAGCTCGAAAACTCACAAAGAGAAGAACCAAACAAGAACCAATAATATAGTAAGAAGAGACAGGGGAGGTATGCCAACAAATAGAGGAGTGAAACCTCCAACTA
>NW_025228459.1:15089-15814 GCF_018294505.1 Triticum aestivum | reverse complement strand
CCAAAACTCACAAAGACAAGGACCAAACAAGAACCGATAATATAGTAAGAAGAGGCAGGGGAGGTATGCCAACAATAGAGGAGTAATAACTCCAACCGAGAAGAACCGGCATAAGCTCCAACATCGAAAACATCATAGAAGATGCGAGTGAACTCCGTTTTCGATGAACTCGAGCTTGTCACCAAGATGACCATAAGCTCCAAAACTCACAAAGAGAAGAACCAACCAAGAACCAATAATATAGTAAGAAGAGGCAGGGGAGGTATGCCAAGAAATAGAGGAGTGAAACCTCCAACTGAGAAGAACCGACATAACCTCCAACATCAAAAACATCATAGAAGATGCGAGTGAACTCCGTTTTCGATCAACTCGAGCTTGTCACCAAGATGACCATAAGCTCCAAAACTCACAAAGAGAAGAACCAAACAAGAACCAATAATATAGTAAGAAGAGGCAAGGGAGGTATGCCAACAAATAGAGGAGTGAAACCTCCAACTGAGAAGAACCGTCATAACCTCCAACATCGAAAACATCATAGAAGATGCGAGTGTACTCCGTTTTTGATGAACTCGAGCTTGTCACCAAGATGACCATAAGCTCCAAAACTCACAAAGAGAAGAACCAAACAAGAACCGATAATATAGTAAGAAGAGGCAGGGGAGGTATGCCAACTAATAGAGGAGTGAAACCTCCAACCGAGAAGAACCGGTATAACCTCCAACATC
>NW_025228459.1:14490-15077 GCF_018294505.1 Triticum aestivum | reverse complement strand
TGAACTCGAGCTTGTCACCAAGATGACCATAAGCTCCAAAACTCACAAAGAGAAGAACCAAACAAGAACCGATAATATAGTAAGAAGATGCAGGGAAGGTATGCCAACAAATACATGACTGAAACCTCCAACGGAGAAGAACCAACATAACCTCCAACATCGAAAACATCATAGAAGATGCGAGTGAACTCCGTTTTTGATGAACTCGAGTTTGTCACCAAGATGACCATAAGCTCCAAAACTTACAAAGAGAAGAACCAAACAAGAACCAATAATATAGTAAGAAGAGGCAGGGGAGGTATGCCAACAAATAGAGGAGTGAAACCTCCAACTGAGAAGAACCGGCATAACCTCAAACATCGAAAACATCATAGAAGATGCGAGTGAACTTCGTTTTCAATGAACTCGAGCATGTCACCAAGATGACCATAAGCTACAAAACACACAAAGAGAAGAACCAAACAAGAACCAATAATATAGTAAGAAGAGGTAGGGGAGGTATGCCAACAAATAGAGGAGTGAAACCTCCAACGGAGAAGAACCGGCATAACCTCCAACATCGAAAACATCATAGACGATGCGAGTGA
>NW_025228459.1:13621-14387 GCF_018294505.1 Triticum aestivum | reverse complement strand
TCACCAAGATGACCATAAGCTCCAAAATTCACAAAGAGAAGAACCAAACAAGAACCGATAATATAGTAAGAAGAGGCAGGGGTGGTATGACAACAAATAGAGGAGTGAAACCTCCAACTGAGAAGAACCGGCATAACCTCCAACATCGAAAACATCATAGAAGATGCGAGTGAATTCCGTTTTCGATGAACTCGAGCTTGTCACCAAGATGACCATAAGCTCCAAAACTCACAAAGAGAAGAACCAAACAAGAACCAATAATATAGTAAGAAGAGGCAGGGGAGGTATACCAACAAATAGAGGAGTGAAACCTCCAACTGAGAAGAACCGACATAACCTCCAATGTCGAAAACATCACAGAAGATGCGAGTGAACTCCGTTTTCAATGAACTCAAGCTTGTCACCAAGATGACTATAAGCTCCAAAACTCACAAAGAGAAGAACCAGACAAGAACCGATAATATAGCAAGAAGAGGCTGGGGAGGTATGCCAACAAATAGAGGTGTGAAACATCCAACTGAGAAGAACCGGCATAACCTCCAACATCGAAAACATCATAGAAGATGCGAGTAACCTCCGTTTTCGATGTACTCGAGCTTGTCACCAAGATGACCATAAGCTCCAAAACTCACAAAGAGAAGAACCAAACAAGAACCAATAATATAGTAAGAAGAGGCAGAGAAGGTATGCCAACAAATAGAGGAGTGAAACCTCCAACCGAGAAGAACCGACCTAACCTCCAACATCGAAAACATCATAGAAGATG
>NW_025228459.1:12576-13611 GCF_018294505.1 Triticum aestivum | reverse complement strand
AATAGAGGAGTGAAACCTCCAACTGAGAAGAACCGACATAACCTCCAACATCGAAAATAGCATAGAAGATGCGAGTGAACTCCGTTTTCGATGAACTCAAGCTTGTCACCAAGATGACCATAAGCTCCAAAACTCACAAAGAGAAGAACCAAACAAGAACCGATAATATAGTAAGAAGAGGCAGGGGAGGTATGCCAACAAATAGAGGAGTGAAACCTCCAACTGAGAAGAACCGCCATAACCTCCAACATTGAAAACATCATAGAAGATGCGAGCGAACTCCGTTTTCGATGAACTCGAGCTTGTCACCAAGATGACCATAAGCTCCAAAACTCACAGAGAGAAGAACCAAACAGGAACCAATAATATAGTAAGAAGAGGTAGGGGAGGTATGCCAACAAATAGAGGAGTGAAACCTCCAACCGAGAAGAACCGGCATAACCTCCAACATCAAAAACATCATCGACGATGCGAGTGAACTCCGTTTTCGATGAACTCGAGCTTGTCACCAAGATGACCATAAGCTTAAAAACTCACAAAGAGAAGCCAAACAAGAACCGATAATATAGTAAGAAGAGGCAGGGGAGGTATGCCAACAAATAGAGGAGTGAAACCTCCAACTGAGAAGAACCGGCATAACCTCCAACATCGAAAATATCATAGAAGATGCGAATGAACTCCGTTTTCGATGAACTCGAGCTTGTCACAAAGATGACCATATGCTCCAGAACTCACAAAGAGAAGAACCAAACAAGAACCGATAATATAGTAAGAAGATGCAGGGGAGGTATGCCAACAAATAGAGGAGTGCAACCTCTAACTAAGAAGAACCGGCATAACCTCCAACATCGAAAACATCATAGAAGATGCGAGTGAACTCCCTTTTGTATGAACTCGAGCTTGTCGCCAAGATGACCATAAGCTCCAAAACTCACAAAGAGAAGAACCAAACAAGAACCGATAATATAGAGGCAGGGGAGGTATGCCAACAAATAGAGGAGTGAAACCTCCAACTGAGAAGAACCGGCATAACCT
>NW_025228459.1:10267-11498 GCF_018294505.1 Triticum aestivum | reverse complement strand
GAACTCCGTTTTCGATGAACTCGAGCTTGTCACCAAGATGACCATAAGCTCCAAAACTCACAAAGAGAAGGACCAAACAAGAACCGATAATATAGTAAGAAGAGGTAGGGGAGGTATGCCAAGAAATAGAGGAGTGAAACCTCCAACTGAGAAGAACCGGCATAACCTCCAACATCGAAAACAACATAGAAGATGCGAGTGAACTCCGTTTTCGATGAACTCGAGCTTGTCACCAAGATGACCATAAGCTCCAAAACTCACGAAGAGAAGAACCAAACAAGAACCAATAATATAGTAAGAAGAGGCCGGGGAGGTATGCCAACAAATAGAGGAGTGAAACCTCCAACTGAGAAGAACCGGCATAACCTCCAACATCGAAAACATCATAGAAGATGCGAGTGAACTCCGTTTTCGATGAACTCGAGCTTGTCACCAAGGTGACCATAAGCTCCAAAACTCATAAAGAGAAGAACCAAACAAGAACCAATAATATAGTAAGAAGAGGCAGGGGAAGTATGCCAACAAATAGAGGAGTGAAACCTCCAACTGAGAAGAACTGGCATAACCTCCAACATCGAAAACATCATAGGAGATTCAAGTGAACCCCATTTTCGATGAACTCGAGCTTGTCACCAAGATGACCATAAGCTCCAAAACTCACAAAGAGAAGAACCAAACAAGAACCATTAATATAGTAAGAAGAGGCAAGGGAGGTATGCCAACAAATAGAGGAGTGAAGCCTCCAACTGAGAAAATCCGGCATAACCTCCAACATTGAAAACATCATAAAAGATGCGAGTGAACTCCATTTTGGATGAACTCGAGCTTGTCACCAAGATGACCATAAGCTCCAAAACTCACAAAGAGAAGAACGAAGTAAGAACCGATAATATAGTAAGAAAAGGTAGGGGAGGTATGCCAACAAATAGAGGAGTGAAACCTCCAACTGAGAAGAACCGGCATAACCTCCAACATCGAAAACATCATAGAAGATGCGAGTGAACTCCGTTTTCGATGAACTCTAGCTTGTCACCAAGATGACCATAAGCTCCAAAACTCACAAAGAGAAGAACCAAACAAGAACCGATAACATAGTAAGAAGAGGTAGGGGAGGTATGCCAAGAAATAGAGGAGTGAAACCTCCAACTGAGAAGAACCGGCATAACCTCCAACATCGAAAACATAATAGAAGATGCGAGTGAACTCCGTTTTCGATGAACTCGAGCTTGTC
>NW_025228459.1:9723-10257 GCF_018294505.1 Triticum aestivum | reverse complement strand
ATCGAAAACATCATAGACGATGCGAGTGAACTCCGTTTTAGATGAACTCGAGCTTCTCACCAAGATGACCATAAGCTCCAAAATTCACAAAGAGAAGAACCAAACAAGAACTGATAATATAGTAAGAAGAGGCAGGGGTGGTATGCCAACAAATAGAGGAGTGAAACCTCCAACTGAGAAGAACCGGCATAACCTCCAACATCGAAAACATCATAGAAGATGTGAGTGAACTCCATTTTCGATGAACTCAATCTTGTCACCAAGATGACCATAAGCTCCAAAACTCACAAAGAGAAGAACCAAACAAGAACCAATAATATAGTAAGAAGAGGCAGGGGAGGTATGCCAACAAATAGAGGAGTGAAACCTCCAACTGAGAAGAACCGACATAACCTCCAACGTCGAAAACATCACAGAAGATGCGAGTGAACTCCGTTTTCGATGAACTCAAGCTTGTCACCAAGATGACTATAAGCTCCAAAACTCACAAAGAGAAGAACCAGACAAGAACCGATAATATAGCTAGAAGAGGCT
>NW_025228459.1:6828-8232 GCF_018294505.1 Triticum aestivum | reverse complement strand
ATAGATGATGCGAGTGAACTCCGTTTTCGATGAACTCAAGATTGTCACCATGATGACCATAAGCTCCAAAACTCACAAAGACAAGAACCAAACAAGAACCAATAATATAGTGAGAAGAGGCATGGGAGGTATGCCAACAAATAGAGGAGTGAAATCTCCAACTGAGAAGAACCGGCATAACCTCCAACATCGAAAACATCATAGAAGATGCGAGTGAACTCTGTTTTCGATGAACTCGAGCTTGTCACCAAGATAACCATAAGCTCCAAAACTCACAAAGAAAAGAACCAAACAAGAACCAATAATATAGTAAGAAGAGGCAGGGGAGGTATGCCAACAAATAGAGGAGTGAAACCTCCAACTGAGAAGAACCGGCATAACCTCCAACATCGAAAACATCATAGAAGATGCGAGTGAACTCCGTTTTCGATGAACTTGAGCTCGTCACCAAGAAGACCATAAGCTTCAAAACTCACAAAGAGAAGAACCAAACAAGAACCAATAATATAGGAAGAAGAGGCAGGGGAGGTATGCCAACAAATAGAGGAGTGAAACCTCCAACTAAGAAGAACTGGCATAAACTCCAACATCGAAAACATCATAGAAGATGCGAGTGAACTCCGTTTTTGATGAACTTGAGCTTGTCACCAAGATGACTATAAGCTCCAAAACTCACAAAGAGAAAAACCAAACAAGAACCAATAATATAGTAAGAAGAGGCAAGGGAGGTATGCCAACAAATAGAGGAGTGAAACCTCCAACTGAGAAGAACCGGCATAACCTCCAACATCGAAAACATCATAGAAGATGCGAGTGAACTCCGTTTTCGATGAACTCGAGATTGTCACCAAGATGACCATAAGTTCCAAAACTCACAAAGACAAGAACCAAACAAGAACCGATAATATAGTAAGAAGAGGCAGGGGAGGTATGCCAACAAATACAGGAGTGAAACCTCCAACCGAGAAGAACCGGCATAGGCTCCAACATCGAAAACATCACAGAAGATGTGAGTGAACTCCGTTTTCGATGAACTCGAGCTTGTCACCAAGATGACCGTAAGCTCCAAAACTCAGAAAGAGAAGAACCAAACAAGAACCAATAATATAGTAAGAAGAGGCAGGGGAGGTATGCCAACAAATAGATGAGTGAAACCTCCAACTAAGAAGAACCGACATAACCTCCAACACCGTAAACATCATAGAAGATGCGAGTGAACTCCGTTTTTGATGAACTCGAGATTGTCACCAAGATGACCATAAGCTCCAAAACTCACAAAGAGAAGAACCAAACAAGAACCGATAATATAGTAAGAAGAGGCAGGGGAGGTATGCCAACAAATAGAGGAGTGAAACCTCCAACCGAGAAGAACCGACATAACCTCAGACATCGAATACATCATAG
>NW_025228459.1:4505-4735 GCF_018294505.1 Triticum aestivum | reverse complement strand
AGAACCGACATAACCTCCAACATCAAAAACATCATAGAAGATGCGAGTGAACTCCGTTTTCGATGAACTCGAGCTTGTCACCAAGATGACCATAAGCTCCAAAACTCACAAAGAGAAGAACCAAACAAGAACCAATAATATAGTAAGAACAGGCAAGGGAGGTATGCCAACAAATAGAGGAGTGAAACCTCCAACTGAGAAGAACCGACATAACCTCCAACATCGAAAAC
>NW_025228459.1:3661-4191 GCF_018294505.1 Triticum aestivum | reverse complement strand
GAACTCGAGCTTGTCATCAAGGTGACCATAAGCTCCAAAACTCACAAAGAGAAGAACCAAACAAGAACCAGTAATATAGTAAGAAGAGGCAGGGGAAGTATGACATCAAATAGAGCAGTGAAACCTCCAACTGAGAAGAACCGACATAACCTCCAACATCGAAAACATCATAGAAGATGCGATTAAACTCCGTTTTCGATGAACTCGAGCTTGTCACCAAGATGACCATAAGCTCCAAAACTCACAAAGAGAAGAACCAAACAAGAACCAATAATATAGTAAGAAGAGGTAGGCGAGGTATGCCAAGAAATAGAGGAGTGAAACCTCCAACTGAGAAGAACCGGCATAACCTCCAACATCGAAAACATCATAGAAGATGCGAGTGAACTCCGTTTTCGATGAACTCGAGCTTGTCGCCAAGATGACCATAAGCTCCAAAACACACAAAGAGAAGAACCAAACAAGGACCGATAATATAGTAAGAAGAGGAAGGGGAGGTATGCCAACAAATAGAGGAGTGAAACCTCCAA
>NW_025228459.1:2672-3327 GCF_018294505.1 Triticum aestivum | reverse complement strand
AGAGGAGTGAAACCTTCAACTGAGAAGAACCGGCATAACCTCCAACATCGAAAACATCATAGAAGATGCGAGTGAACTCCGTTTTCGATGAACTCAAGCTTGTCACCGAGATGACCATAAGCTCCAAAACTCACAAAGAGAAGAACCAAACAAGAACCGATAATATAGTAAGAAGAGGCAGGGGAGGTATGCCAACAAAGAGAGGAGTGAAACCTTCAACTAAGAAGAACCGACATAACCTCGAACATCGAAAACATCATAGAAGATGCGAGTGAACTCTGTTTTCGATGAACTTGAGCTTGTCACCAAGTTGATCATAAGCTCCAAAACTCACCAAGAGAAGAACCAAACAAGAACCGATAATATAGTAAGAAGAGGCAGGGGAGCTTTGCCAACAAATAGAGGAGTGAAACCTCCAACTGAGAAGAACCGACATAAGCTCCAACATCGAAAACATCATAGAAGATGCGAGTGAACTCCGTTTTCATTGAAATCGAGCTTGTCACCAAGATGACCATAAGCTCCAAAACTCACGAAGAGAAGAACCAAACAAGAACTGATAATATAGTAAGAAGAGGTAGGGGAGGTACGCCAACAAATAGAGGAGTGAAACCTCCAAGTGAGAAGAACCGGCATAACCTCCAACATCGAAAAC
>NW_025228459.1:2119-2628 GCF_018294505.1 Triticum aestivum | reverse complement strand
GAAAACATCATAGAAGATGCAAGTGAACTCCGTTTTTGATGAACTCTAGCTTGTCACCAAGATGACCATAAGCTCCAAAACTCACAAAGAGAAGAACCAAACAAGAACCGATAATATAGTAAGAAGAGGCAGGGGAGGTATGCCAACAAATAGAGGAGTGAAACCTCCAACTGAGAAGAACCGGCATAAGCGCCAACATCGAAAACATCATAGAAGATGCGAGTGAACTCCGTTTTTGATGAACTCGAGCTTGTCACCAAGATGACCATAAGCTCCAAAACTCACAAAGAGAAGAACCAAACAAGAACGGATAATATAGTAAGAAGAGGCAGGGGAGGTATGCTAACTAATAGAGGAGTGAAACCTCCAACCAAGAAGAACCGACATAACCTCCAACATCGAAAACATCATAGAAGATGCGAGTGAACTCCGTTTTCGATGAACTCGAGCTTGTCACTAAGATGACCATAAGCTCCAAAACTCACAAAGAGAAGAACCAAACAAGGACC
>NW_025228459.1:1799-2109 GCF_018294505.1 Triticum aestivum | reverse complement strand
TCACAAAGAGAAGAACCAAACAAGAACCAATAATATAGTAAGAAGAGGCAGGGGAGATATGCCAACAAATAGAGGAGTGAAACCTCCAACTGAGAAGAATCGGCATAACCTCCAACATCGAAAACATCATAGAAGATGCAAGTGAACTCCGTTTTTGATGAACTCTAGCTTGTCACCAAGATGACCATAAGCTCCAAAACTCACAAAGAGAAGAACCAAACAAGAACCGATAATATAGTAAGAAGAGGCAGGGGAGGTATGCCAACAAATAGAGGAGTGAAACCTCCAACTGAGAAGAACCGGCATAAGC
>NW_025228459.1:753-1789 GCF_018294505.1 Triticum aestivum | reverse complement strand
GAAGGGGAGGTATGCCAAGAAATAGAGGAGTGAAACCTCAACTGAGAAGAACCGGCATAACCTCCAACATCGAAAACATCATAGAAGATGCAAGTGAACTCCGTTTTCGATGAACTCGAGCTTGTCACCAAGATGACCATAAGCTCCAAAACTCACAAAGAGAAGAACCAAATAAGAACCAATAATATAGTATGAAGAGGCAGGGGAGGTATGCCAACAAATAGAGGAGTGAAACCTCGAACTGAGATGAACCGGCATAAGCTCCAACATAGAAAACATCGTAGAAGATGCGAGTGAACTCCGTTTTCGATGAACTCGAGCTTGTCACCAAGATGACCATAAGCTCCAAAACTCACAAAGAGAAGAACCAAACAAGAATGGAGAATATAGTAAGAAGAGGCAGGGGAGGTATGCTAACTAATAGAGGAGTGAAACCTCCAACCAAGAAGAACCGACATAACCTCCAACATCGAAAACATCATAGAAGATGCGAGTGAACTCCGTTTTCGATGAACTCGAGCTTGTCACTAAGATGACCATAAGCTCCAAAACTCACAAAGAGAAGAACCAAACAAGAACCGATAATATAGTAAGAAGAGGTAGGGGAGGTATCCAACAAATAGAGGAGTGAAACCTTCAACCGAGAAGAACCGGCATAACCTACAACATCGAAAACATCATAGAAAATGCGAGTGAACTCCGTTTTCGATGAACTCGAGCTTGTCACCAAGACGACCATAAGCTCCAAAACTCACAAAGAGAAGAACCAAACAAGAACCAATAATATAGTAAGAAGAGGTAGGGGAGGTATGCCAAGAAATAGAGGAGTGAAACCTCCAACTGAGAAGAACCGGCATAACCTCCAACATCGAAAACATCATAGAAGATGCGAATGAACTTCGTTTTTGATGAACTCGAGCTTGTCACCAAGATGACCATAAGCTCCAAAACTCACAAAGAGAAGAACCAAACAGGAACCGATAATATAGTAAGAAGAGGAAGGGGAGGTACGCCAACAAATAGAGGAGTGAAACCT
>NW_025228459.1:0-743 GCF_018294505.1 Triticum aestivum | reverse complement strand
AGAAGAACCAAACAAGAACCAATAATATAGTAAGAAGAGGCAGGGGAGGTATGCCAACAAATAGAGGAGGGAAACCTCCAATTGAGAAGAACCGACATAACCTCCAACATCAAAAACATCATAGAAGATGCGAGTGAACTCCGTTTTCGATGAACTCGAGCTTGTCACCAAGATGACCATAAGCTCCAAAACTCAAAAAGAGAAGAACCAAAGAAGAACCAATAATATAGTAAGAACAGGCAAGGGAGGTATGCCAACAAATAGAGGAGTGAAACCTCCAACTGGGAAGAACCGACATAACCTCCAACATCGAATACATCACAGAAGATGCGAGTGAACTCCGTTTTCAATGAACTCGAGCTTGTCACCAAGATGAACATAAGCTCCAAAACTCACAAAGAGAAGAACCAAACAAGAACCAATAGTATAGTAAGAAGAGGTAGGGGAAGTATGCCAAGAAATAGAGGAGTGAAACCTCCAACTGAGAAGAACCGGCATAACCTCCAACATCGAAAACATCATAGAAGATGCGAATGAACTCCGTTTTTGATGAACTCGAGCTTGTCACCAAGATGACCATAAGCTCCAAAACTCACAAAGAGAAGAACCAAACAAGAACCAATAATATAGTAAGAAGAGGTAGGGATGTATGCCAACAAATAGAGGAGTGAAACCTCCAACTGAGAAGAACCGACATAACCTCCAACATCGAAAACATCATAGAAGATGCGAGTGAACTCCGT
>NW_025228458.1:49245-56266 GCF_018294505.1 Triticum aestivum | reverse complement strand
GTGGCTGGAGCGTTGGTTAAACCGAAGGACATGACGGTGTACTCGTATTGGCCATAACGAGTAACAAAGGCCGTTTTAGGAATGTCCCCGTTTCTGATTTTGATTTGATGGTAGCCCAACCTCAAATCCATCTTGGAGAAGACTGAGGATCCAGCGAGCTGATCGTACAGGTCGTTGATCCTGGGAAGTGGATATTTGTTCTTGATTGTGACCAAATTGACAGGTCGGTAATCTACAACCATCCGGTCCGTACCATCCTTCTTCTTGACGAATAGGACGGGGCAAGCCCACGGAGATGAGCTAGGTCGGATGAAACCCTTTTTCAAGGACTCATCGAGTTGTTTCTTAAGCTCGGCTAGTTCTAGGGGTGCCATCTTATAAGGTCTTCTAGCAATCGGAACGGTTCCGGGGATGAGGTCGATTACGAACTCAACATCCCTGTCAGGTGGAACACCTGGCAATTCCTCTGGAAAGACATCCGGGAAGTCACAGACTACTGGCACGTCCTCAAGGTCTGGCAAAGGGCTGGCGTTAAGAGAATATAATTGTCGCTTGGCTATTCGGGTCAAGACATTGACTATCTTCCCCGAAGGATGGGTGAGTTGAACAGTCCTAGAGAAGCAATCAATTTGGGCATGATGAGCTGACATCCAGTCCATACCCAGAATGATATTAATATCTGAAGATTTAAGGGCTATCAAAGATGCAAGGAAAACAAGTCTGTCGACTTGGATTTCATTTCCATAACTTACCCTAGAGGTCTGCCATCTAGACCCGGGAGTAGAAATTTCCATAGTGGATGGCATGTCACAGAATGTGGTGTTATGCAAACGAGCATAGTTCTCGGATATAAATGAATGAGAGGCTCCTGTATCGAAAAGAACAGATGCCGGGTGGCAATTAACAAGAAGCGTACCGAGAACGACGTTGGGATCCTCTTGAGCTTCTTCGGCAGAGATACAGTTGACATGGCCACGTGAAGCGGTGACCGGCTTGGCGTGGAATATTTTTCCTGTCGGCTTGCCACGGCCAACAGCCTTAGCAGATTGGTTGGGGTTGGTCTGGGGACACTCACGCATATAGTGACCAGATTCCCCACACTTGAAACAAGTCACGGAACTAGTACGTGGAGGAGCATTATTGATTGGACCCCCATAGGGCTTGGCTGGTGCAGACTGTTGAACGGGGCGAGGCGCCTGGAAAGATGGCCTCGGTGTGAACCTGGGTGGCAGGGCGGTGTTGGGCACCCACACGCGGCGCTTCTGAGGACCAGCACCGGATGAGGAACCCATGTCACGGCCATGCTTGTGTGTTGCGTCATAGTCAGTCTGACCAGTTTCAGCACTGATGGCTTTGTTGACAAGTTTCTGAAAAGATGTGCACTCATGCAGACGGAGGTCGCGGCGAAGCTCAGGACTAAGGCCCTTACGGAACCTTGCTTGCTTCTTGGCATCAGTAGACACTTCCTCAGTTGCATATCGTGCGAGATTACCAAACTCCCTGCTATAGGCATCCACAGAAAGTCGGCCTTGGGTGAAACTACAAAATTCTTCACGTTTACGGTCCATGAGACCCTCCGGAATGTGATGTTCACGGAAAGCCTCGCTGAACTCAGCCCAAGTAGTGACATGGCCCGCTGGGCGCATAGCTCCATAATTCTCCCACCATAGACTGGCGGGGCCTTCAAGATGATATGCAGCAAAGGTGACCTTGTCAGCCTCCGCTACCAGCGCGGAACGCAGTTTGTGAGAGATACTGCGAAGCCAGTCATCAGCGTCGAGAGGCTCGACGGAGTGGTGGAACGTGGGTGGATGCAATTTGATAAAATCACTGAGTGACACCACGTTAGTCCTCTGATGGTGTGCTGTATTCTGTTCAATACGCTCCAACAAACGGTTGGTCTCCCGCTTGTTTCTCTCAGCTTCCATCATAACCTCGGCTAGTGAAGGAGGATGAGGCAGATTTGCATCCCTGACTTCACTGCCTTCGGCCTGCTCTTGAGAAGCAGGGTTAGCGCGCGTGTTGACCATCCTAGGTAAACAAGACAATGATTTAGTCAGGATGATAAAATTCCGACATAGGATACAAAATGTAAGGAATAACTCGGAATGCAAGATGATCATCCGTATGACATGGTAGATACAGAAACTGCTTCTTTTATTCCATCGTCATACACACCATACAGGGTTTAGTACAAGACCAAACAAAGTACTATTACGGTGAAAAGAGGATTACATCTCATCGGAGGCATCCCAAGCTCCTATACATTATTTTTCTACACCTCCGGAAAGAGTACAAACTAGGTCATATCCCACGAGTCACGCGGGACGATAGAAGACACAGCTAGTGCGAACTAGTGATACTACCACTAACTCAGACCGATCCGTAGTAGTCCTCGTAGAAGTCACCTCCATAGCCTGGAAGTTCAACATGATCATCCGGAAACAGACGGTCTCGCGGAGCTTGTGGACCATAGGGGCTAGGATGAGGCCTTGGACCAACAGACGGTGGCCTGCGGGGACCGCGAGGTGGGGTGATGCCTCCTACATCACGCCAAACCATCACGTTCGGCAGAGCAGATCTCACAGGATAGAGATCGCGCATATCTGAATATCCAGCTTGCACCGCCGGTGCGAACCGAGTCAAAGTAGCCCAGTGGTCAGCACGGGTATTGAAGAGCTCTAACCTTAAGGCCCGATTTTCACGGTCCTTATCCTCGAGCATCTCAGCAGTGGTGCGAGTCCGTGAATCCTCCTGAGTGGAGTCAGCATAGATAGCCTGGAGATACCCTTGTGCTCCCGGAAGTGATCCTGGCATATACCGGAAATCAGAGTCCCGAAATAGACCAGATCTGACTCGCATAATGGTCATCATAGAGTAGGCGGCGTCCTGCACAGCCATCTCAATAGTAACCCCGAGTCCATAGGAGCAGTGAAGAGGCTCGGTGGATCCAGGATAAGATGGAAATATCCTGACAGTGCAGAGATACTGGCTTTGATTGAAGTCCCGGAATTGCTCTTCGACCGTGTACTCAGGATACCAGCGGTATCCAGCCTCAGTCATTACCCTGACCAACTTAGCAGTATGGCCGGGTACATCTAGGCATCGAGTCAGGCGAACTACTTGATTGAGGTCGCGAGTGGCCATCTGAAAGCACAATCATAATGCAAAGGCATTAGAACTTCTAGCAAAATTTCGGCAGCATAACAGCTGTAAATGCTCAAGAAGGATTTGAGACATTTGACAAAGGATTTCGTACCTACTCAACATCATCATATCAGAGTTCTGAAACCACTCTAACAACATAAGGTGGTAGTAGAACTGAACTAGGCTTGTAACCATCAAACTTATAAGGTACTACTGATTAGTAACTCGTGATCCTGATAGAGAGAACAGATCCTAATTTCTTAACCCCCGGTGGAAGAATGGACTGACTCAGATCAGAATGTCATAAGATAAAGGAGTAAAAAGAGCCTTACGTTCCAACCCACAAACAATTCCCCTACATATAGCTAAAGAATTTCTAGACTCAACATCGACCAGTTTGGCTTGGAGAACCTACAGGCAGTCCGGCTCTGATGCCAACGCTGTCAGGACCCCGACTCGATGTCACATCGATCTAGCCGGTAACACCTCATATCACTTTGCGGCATCACGCACGGTATCCCCACGGGTGTCGCCTTACCTTTTCCCGGGACCGTTTGCGCCTTTTGGCTCACGTATATGATAGTGTCGCTAGCATCCATATGATAAGGAGCCCGGGCTGACATGACTAGTCGTAAACCCAAAGTGGCACAGACTTACAGGGACAGGCATCCATGACCCAGCTTCGAACGTGTCGGTCATCAGCAAGTGGGTCCGGGCTGTAGCACTGGGCTAGCAGGACTCCGGTAAACCGGGCTGTAGCGGGCTAACAGGACTCCGGTACTCAAAGCGTGACATTTCCCCGAAGGGACAGACACAGGAACGAAGAAGGACACATGCCGGCCAGCCTAAGTGTTCCAGAGCAGTAGCAAGCTACCATGGCTCAGCGGTAACACTAGGAGACATTTCCCGGTAAGAGAGGCTACTAAAGATAAACGACTAGATAGTCAGATCCCACACATACCAAGCATTTCAATCATACACACAATATGCTCAATATGTGCAAATACAACGAAGCATCACAACATGACTCTACGACACAAGTACTTTATTTAAGGCTCAGAGAGCCATACATAACATACACAAGGTACGGGTCACACGACCCAGCATTCAAGTCATACAGTCATACAAACCAGCAGCGGAAGTAACTTGTCTGAGTACAGACAACTAGTAAAATAAAAGAGGCTTGGAAAGCCTAGCTATACTACGTGGTCCTTCACAAGCTCAGGGTCACCACCTGGGCCTTTAGCCTACTCGTTGATGTCAACGTCTACATAGAACCCATCAGAAGGGGTTGCAGCGTCTTCTGTAAAAAATGTAAATTATAGCAACATGAGTACAAAGGTACTCAGCAAGACTTACATCAGATCCTACATACATGCATAGTATCAAGAAGGGTTGATGGAGTTATTGCAGCAAGCCAGCTTTGACTCTTGGCTAGACTATCCTACGATACTTCAACTTGAAATGGTTTTGCGCACACGAGTCCACTACTCACCACTTCAATACACTACCGAGGATCCACCTCCGTCTCCCTACGGAAGAGCCATCCTCGGCACTCACACTTATCTTGAGGCTTTTAGTAGTTTCCATTTACTTGTCTATGAACTGTATAGGCAACCAAGTAGTCCTTTACCGCGGACGCGGCTATTCGAATAGATCATGTTAACCCTGCAGGGGTGTACTTCTTCATACACGCTCTCACCACTTACCGTCGTTTACACGACATGTACTCGGCAACCTTCAAGCGGAAGCCCAACGTGGGTGTCGGCCACGACCTACCTAACCACCTAAGCCTCCAGTCCAGGTTTATCGCCTATTCAGGTTCCATCCGCAGGGAGTCCGGCCGAGGTTTCCCATACGGCCCCGAACGATGTGAACAGGGTTCCCGAGATACCTAACGGTATTCGGTACACCCGGCCACGTACCTACCGCATCACAGCCCACCCCTACGGTCAGCGCTGTCCACGGCCTCCAGTAGGCTACAAACACCAGAAACTACTTGCAACTCCTGGACAGAGAGCTAGGGTGAATAAGAAGTCGAGCGGGGTCATATTTCAGGGCCCAATGCATGGTAGTAGCTGTATCTTAAATCACACATATAGATCTCAGTGCTTAAGGTCGGCTTCAATGAAACAACCCACCATGTACTCCTACATGGCCTCTCATCGATACCTTTACCAAATCGTGTTCACCACACCACTCTCATTACCGACATAATCATTTCACTCTAGCCCATCACCCAGATGAACCAGACCTGACACGACTCTAAGCATAGCAGGCATAGCAAGGTAGGAACAACACATACATATGGCTCAACCAACTCCTACACATGCTAGTGGGTTTCATCTAGTTACTGTGGCAATGACAGGTCATGCAGAGGAAATGGGTTCAACTACCGTAGCACACAGCAGTTTGAAACGCGTTGTCTTAATGCAGTAAAAGAGAGCAGGAGCGAGAACATGGGATTGTATCGATATGATCAAATGGTTGGTTGCTTGCCTGATGGTTCGATGCACTGATACGGTTCTTCGTTAGGGTAATCACGGTACTCCTCGGAGGCAGAACCTGTCGCAAAGGACACCGATACACAACCATCACCAAACAATGTGCAACAATATGATGCATGCATGAAACATGGCAAAATGAGTGTGTTGGGCTAATGCAACTAAAACCAGAAGGGTTTGAACAAATTTGAATCAAAGATTCAAATTTCAAACTCAAACATGGCCTTTTAAAGTGCTTTTCCTTGTTCTTCTTAAAACATCAATTTAACTTGTTTGATCATGCATGAAAATAGTACAGATGGATAGATTGGATTTTTCTGATCATTTTTCATATATAATTTGTCCAATTTGGAGTTACAGAATAAAAGTTATGAACTTTTGAAGTTTAAATAATATTCTAGAATTTCCTGATTTAAATTTAAATCCAGAAATTATAATTATTGCGCCAGCATGACGTCAGCATGACGTCAGTGGTCAACTGCGGCTGGCTGAAGTCAAACCTGACGTGTGGGGCCCACACGTCAGTGACAGGGGGGGTTAAACAGGGTTAATTTAATCCTAATTACTAATTAGTGGCGCTGGGGCCCACTAGTCAGTGTCAGGGGGGGTTGACTAACGGTAATTAGTACTAACTAACCACCTGTCCGACATGGCCCACGCGTCAGTGACCCTGGGGGGGTCAAACCTCAGGTCGGACAGGTCAAACCCGCCGGCGGTTAGTCGCCGGCGAGGTCCACGGCGTGCAGGGGCCTCGGGTTTCCTCTGTGTTGCTCCAAACGGCGTGCGGCTAGGTGCGTTGGATAGCTAGCTCGACGGCGCGTCGGACGGTGGCCGTGGCTGGGCCTGGGGTGGCCGGAGTCGACGGCGGCGAGCTCGGCTGCGGCTGCCGGAGTTCGGGTGCGGTCGGAATCGACGTTGCAGGGGGTTTGGGGAGGCGTTAGTGCGCGCTGCGTGCTCCTGGTGAGGTGGGGAGCACGATAGTGCGTTCGGTTGGGTGCTACGGTGACCGTGGCCACGACGGCGACATCGCCGGCGGCGTGGAGCTCTCGGCCAAGGTGGGGCTAGGGCCTAGAGGTCGAAAGAGACCAGGGGAGAAGGGGGAAATGATCCAGGGGCTCACCGCGGAGCTGCAGGGATGGTTAGCGGCTCGGGGACGCGCTGGAGACGACGAATTCGACAGCGATGATGGTCGGAGCCCGAAGAGGGGAACGGCGATGTGGCGGCAATGCAAGGCTTCCGGGGAGCTGTGGAGCGGTGGGGAGGAAGAGGGGGTCGTGGCGGAGCTTCTGAGCTAGTCGGGGGAGCGAGGGGTGGCCGGAGATGGCTGCTATGGCGAACGGCGGCGACGGTGGTGTTCGGCTGTGTGAGAG